>NW_026596089.1:2271768-2311668 GCF_907164565.1 Psammomys obesus | reverse complement strand
TGTGTGTGTGTGTGTGTGTGTGTGTGTGTGTGTGTGTGTGTGTGTGTCTGTATTCATGTATGTGGGTATTCATGTGTGTGTATGTTCAAGTGTGTGAATATAAGTGATAAGTGCACATTTGCTAGGGTACACACATGGGGATCGGGAGCAATTTGGATGCTGGTCTCTCCTCCTTTTGTGTTTGTGACAAAGCTGTGTTGCATTCCCAGTGTATATGCCCAGGCTAGCTGGCCTCCACACTTTGGAGCAGTCTCCTGTTTCTGCCTCCTCCCATCTCCCAGCAGGAGATGAGATTGCAGAGGTTCTACTAATGTGTCCAGTTTTTATGCAGATTCTGAGAACTTAAACTAAGGTTTTCACACTTGTAGGGCAAGCATTTTTACCCACTGAGCCATCGCCTCAGTCCAAAAGAGCTGTTTATCCTGATGTTCTTGCTCACAATGATGTTTTTGAGTTTTAAATTATGATGTAGTTTTCTCCTTTTTGGTGAGCTGTTTCTAGGAGGGAATAGCAGATACTCCAGCACCATGAGCCAATGGGTGTGCACTTTGAAGTTTGAAAGATGTAGGTCTGGTACCCTGACCCAAGGGATGTGGGTGTCCTCCTCCACCTTTGAAAAACCAGGTTCCTCATCTCTAAATTTGTTGCTGTGAAGATGAAGTCTGACAGCATGTGCAGACAGCTCAGGACTGCATGAGCCACAGTCTGCTGCCTTCTGACCCTCCTTGACCACACTCTTGGATCTGGTACCAGCAGAGCATTCCCAGGAGCCTGCAGAACCCCTGGGTCTGGGATTTCATCCCCCTGGCCTCAGGTAGGACAGAGCCATTACTTCCTCCCCACAAACTGTCTCCTGTGGCCATGGCCCAGTGAGCCTTGTGCAATGGGCCCCTCCCCTGTAGTTAGTTCATGAGCAGATCTTGAAAAAGCAAATGAAATCTTTTGCTTGGTTCTTTTCATTTTAGCACATTTGGGAATCAAAACTTTAAATTCCTCATATATGTCTCTCTCTGTGTGTGTGTGTGTGTGTGTGTGTGTGTGTGTGTGTGTGTGTGCACTTTAGACTAATTTTTGAAAGATGTTTGATGTTACAAGAACTGACCTAGTTAATCCATTCATCAGTTCCTTGAATATCTACCAGGCACTCTTATGTACTGTATGTACCAGGCCCTATCCTAGGCACCAAGAATGCAAAATTCAGGGAAGCCTGACTTCTGTTTGTGATGGTCTCACAGCATTAGAAAGGTGACAGACCCATCTAAATGTATCTTAACCAAGTTTTCAATAAAAGTGTTCCAAATGACACACTTTACCCAGAACCTTAAAGTTCAAGGTCTCTTTTCTCACCTTTCACCCCCACAATCACCCAATAAGCCAGGCATTACTCTTACTAATCATTTCCAGGTCAGCTATAAGGAAGTCAAGTATGAGGAAGGGAAGTAACATGAGCAAGATCTTGGATAACCACGATCCTGTGTCTCCTTTGCCTGTATTCGGCCACTGTTGTCAGTGATTCTACCTGAACATGTAGAAACACACTCAAATGTATTTCCATCAGACTCACAAATGCCACTTGCACTGTGCTCCCATGATCAGTCACACACAGCCACCTCTGGCCTCCCTGCTGCATCATTCTCTTCCTTCTTTGCATCAAGCAAAGCCAAAGAGACTATCATCTCTAGTCAGGCCAGTGGTTTCGGGCCTTCATGTACTGTTTATTTTTCCAAACATGTGTCTATCTCCATGTTTGAGTTTCACTTTCTGCAGAGAGGGGTGGGGAGAGGGAGAGAGAGAACAGTGCCACAGTCTCTGGGAGATCCTTCCTTGGGATCTTCCCCAAGCTATTTTCAGAGCTGGCCACATAACCCTGATCATAGCTCATATTTTCTTACTGTGCCATGTCTAGCTTATTGTCCTCTTTCCCCACTAGACCGTGGGTCCCTTAGGGGTGTATCTGCTGCCTCTGTGTTTGGCCCGCTAGCCCTAACCTAACTGAATGAATACATGAAACATTAAGATATGCTCTCGCGCCTGAAGCACCTCTTGCAGCAGATAGGGCCCAGAATAAATGTCCCGCTTCAGACCATCCAAGGCTGCATGATTGAAACGCTGTCTCAACAAACAAACAAACAAACAAGAAATACAAGCTGAATGAAAGAGTGAATGAACAGTGTACAACATATACACTCAGTTCCAGCTAAGTGGGTCATGGACCCTCCGGAACCAGCTTGGGATTGGATGAGCATCTCACAAGGGGAGCCAATCCGCAGGCTTCACAGTGACCTCTCATCTACAGCTTGCTGGAAAAGGAAGCTTCACACAGTAGGTCTTTTCTTAAGAATTTAAACAAAGAATTCTGCCCCAGGCAACCATAGACTCAAGAGCTCACAGAGAAAAGGGTCTGGGTGTCCCAGGGGTGGGTGTTGTGCCCATGCCGTGTGTTACACCTGAGAAAGGAAGCCCATGTAGGGCAGGAAGGGGCTCAAACAAGAGAGGAAGAAAGCCTGCCAGCAGAGAGTCAAGCAGAAGCTGTGGGCCTGCTGAGGTTGGGCCAGCCTTAAGAAAGGGACAAAGAAAGAGGAACCAGTTGCCTAAATTCTTGATAATTTTCTTGTTTTGGACCCAGTTCTGGTGCATCGTGACACAGATGAAGCAGGTTTTTAAAACATGCCAAGATGGGCGTACCTTCCATCCGGCTTAGCTACTAAGATGAAGCATTTCCCTTTTCTCCTGTGAGGATGAGAAGGGCTTGCATGTCTATACCAGGTGCCCAGACTGACACAGGCAGAACATTAGCTGGATTTTAGTCTTCTAGTGCCTGTTGCACCCAGCCTCCTTTCACACTGTCCAAATTGGCCTATCTTTGCCAGCCAGGTAGACTTGCTGTTCTATGACCAAGCAAAGACAGGAAGTAAACTTGAGACCAGTTAGCTGCTGCTCGGCAAAGACCAACAAAGACAAACCCCTCCACTCTCAGTTACCCAAATGTAAGCTAGCAGTTGTGCGTGGTTGCTGGCCTAGGGCACCTCCAGCCCAGAGATGATCGTTTTGCTTTGGACAAGACTGAGTCATGGGTCAAAGCAGCATCTGTCCCTCTCAAAGACAGCTGAACCAAGACTTGATGGATGCTAACAACAGGAACACAACCTGGGCTGCAACCCGGCATCCTCTGCTTATTAACCAGTCCTGTGATAAAAGCACATCAGAAGCAGCCCACTCCAGTAAATCTCCGCATGAGGAACAAGTCTGGCAAGACTGGGGTAAAAATTAAGAGAAACCCTAAGTGTATTCTATGAGAACTTCATTTCAAGAATTCACCTTTAAAGATAGTTTTATTTATAAGAACATTAGATTTTAGGAAACCAGAGCTTTGGTTAAATTCAAAGCCCTGTGAGTTTATTTTTTTTTTAAAGACCAAAAAAAGAAAGAAAAAGAAAATTAGTCTGTGCTATTATGCTAAAAAAAAAAAAAGTGACCCCAGCTTGACTTTCAAAGATGATTTATTCAAAAATATTTGGGTCTTTGCCCATTTTGTATGGCCTTTAAATTATGAATCTATAGTTTTTGCTAAAAAAAAAAAAGTGCATATATTTTTGTGTGGAAAAATTAGCTCCTGAATTTGAAAGTCAAAGAAAGCCCTAAACTATGAGATATTTTCCTTTAGAAAACCTGGTAATAAGCCAGGACAACCAGGGAAGAAGAGGCTCTTAGGATGTCTCCATATGATGTGAGCACTGAGAAGGCCTTGAAAAATGATTGGCAGTGAATAACTCTAATGGCAGCAATTGGCAATTTTAGGGGCTGAGTTTCAAGGATGGACAGGAAGCTAGGGCAGGCGGTAGATGAGAGTTGAAGGCAGGAGAGGGTGGTCCTTTGCCTTGGAGTAGGTATTGTAAGAAGAAAATTCCTCTTTCCATTTCTTCTCCTCTCTATGACATTGCCAAAGATGACTTCCCTTCTTGCTCAATGATCACCCAACATCAAGGACTAACACCGGGGAACTAGCTCATTATTTAAAGTAATCCCACAAGAACTCTTCAACAACTATCTGAATCAAGATTGGAAGCAAGGAAAGATATCTGGGAGGGTGTGGCAGAAAGAGAATGAGAGGAGGGAGCAGGTACTCATGCTACAAGCTCCCATTTGCCTAGGCCAGCTCTGGTCATAGTGTTCCAGGACTCCATGACAAAAAGAATGGCAAGTCTCAAGTTTGGCCATGCCTTAGAGAATCTTGATGCTCAGGCCACAGCTGATGCCAACCAAAGCAGAATCTCTGAAATGGACCTATCCAGAAACTGTTTTATTGTTGTGTTTCCAAGTGATCCCTTATATAGCTAAGATTGAAATGTGGTGTCTGAAAGAAAGACTTCTTAGACTAGAAAATGCCAGAGAGAGAGACAAAGAGTCAGAGAGAGAGAGAGAAAGAGAGAGAGAGAGAGAGAGAGAGAGAGAGAGAGAGAGAGCGCGAGCATACCTGGGCATCTTTCAGTATGCAGATTCACATTAAGTAGGTGTGTCTGGAAGGGTTGATGTTAGAAGAGGCCAGTGCTACTGGTCCTGACACTGATTTGCTGATTCTAGAAAGCCACATAGGGCCTAGATCTTGCCTCTGAGCATGCCCAGAGTTTCTGATAAGGGCCGGGAAGCTTGGGCTACTTCAGCACTAGGACAAGAGCTGTTGTCATAAAGAGATTAACCTTCTTATTATGCTCCTAAGATAACTTGGGCATGCCAGCCTGCTTGGAGGCTATGACTGTCATGGGAAATTCTCTGGATATCCATGAGGAACTGGTTCCTTCTTTGTCCTCTTGATTAAAAAAAGGGTGTGGCCATGGTTACATCCAGCCTGCTCTTAGAGACCCAAAGCTTAGTTCTGGAAGTGGAATATCGTCTCCTGGAAGACGTTCATTCTGTTACCTTAGCCCCAACATTCTGTAATACTGGGGGCAAATGGGTTGAAAGCTGCCACTTCCTAGTATTCATTACACTGACATAGGGACTCGGATTCTTTGGAGATAGACAGATGCTCCTGTCACTACCATGTGGTACATGTGTGTCCACAAGCATTTACAGAATTCTTACTGTTACTGTCCTACATGCAGCTTTAATTGCTATTTTTAAAAATGAAAACTTGAGATGCAGTTATGTTTGTTTATCTACACTCACCGACTAACTATTCACTTGTCTCTTTGGGTCACTGGAATGGTTAACCCCTTAATCTTTTTTAAAAAGTCGATCAAGATTATGTACAGCTCCAATTCTGTTTGGCCCCAAAGCAGAAGGCAAAATGCTTTCCCACTCAACACTCTTCATAAAATAACTTTGTGGTGGGCATCTCACAACCTGGACCTAATGGTTCTGACTGGCTTTATCCAAGATGATCTCCAAAGTCAAACCAGGAACACAGCTGATGCTTTCTGAACACAGTGAGTAGCAAAGACCAATGTGACAAAAACAGACACTTTTGGTGGACAGCTGAGTTAAGTAGCTGGAGTGGAGACAGGTGCACAGAAATGGGCTCTTTTCAAGCTAGAACTTGGCTTTGGGTAGAAGAGAGGTTGAGTTCAAGATCATAGGAGGGAATGTGGAGAAGGCTCAGTCGGTTAAAGCACTGGACACCAAGCCTGAGAATTTGAACTCTGTTGCCAAGGCCCAAAGCGCAGTCAGTTAGAGTGAAGTCAGTTAGAGTGAAGTCAGTCTCTTCACTCTAGTGATTTCTGCAAATTGTCCTATGACTTCTACTCTTAGGTGTGCCTGCATGTGCACATACGCAAATAAATGGGGACAGGAAATCAAGAAAGGCATGACCCCAGAGCGTGGGAAAGGCGCAGGGAAATGTGGGGGTGGGCAGTTCGCATCAGTAAGCTCTTTGCTGAAGTTGGTCGTTCTCATGTCCCCCTTTTCCCAGCTCATGTGCAGCCTTCCCAGATTGAAAATTATAAAAATCACCCATGGAAACTGGACACATCTGCCGGGCTAAAAACCGAAAGTTTTTCGGTTCTTAGGATATTTTTAAATAATGACTTAATCTACCTTAATGTATCCACACGATATACCATACCATCGTTCCACTGAGATATGAAGGACAAAGTTAACCCATTAGCCCTCCCTCGCCCAGCACAGCCTGGGCAGCATCAGGCCCCAGTGAAACTCAGGGCAGAGGTTTGACTCTACAGCAGCAGTCCTGGCACCCGGCTTTTAGATACACACACAGCCAGGCCAAGCTCTCATTAACACCTCTGTGGGTTTCCATGGTCAGGGAAACTCAAGTCCTCTGGTTCTGTTACCAACAAGCCCCACTAAGAAATCTGAGTTTCAGAAGCAGGAGTGAGTGGTAGCCAGAGCTTCAAAGACCTTGTGCAACCTCAGTCCCTTAAGTGAGGGACCACACCCTTCCTAGGGACCACAGTCACACTGAAGACCAATTAGCCCAAGAACCAAAGCCAACACTGGTGCCGCCTGGAGTCCTGGGGAACCCGCGGAAACCGCGCCACGATGCTCCGGCTCAGAAGGGAGGCGCACCCACTCGGGCGCACCCACCGGTCGCCTGCTGCTCAGCCGAGGGACACCAAGCCTCTGCAGCCCAGCAGGAGGCAACGATATGGGAACAGCAGCTTTTGTCCTTGCTCTTGGCCCCCCACAGCTGACCCCGTGCGACCAGGGAAGATCGCTGCATGGCGACCGCCACCTGCCCGTGGCTACGCCTCTCCGGGCCGCCCCGGACCACCCTTACCTGAGCCTGAGATGTGGACTCTGAGCGGGCGGCCCCGGCTCGAGGCCGACGACAGGTCACTCTGGGAGCGGCCGCGGGGACTTAGGTCTCCGGGAAGCCAGCGCAGGGCAGGCACGGGTGGGCCAGGAGCCTCGGACTCGGGGTCCAGAGCCTCCGCTGCCACCGCCTCCTGACCGGCTGGCTGGTCCGGGGACATCGCCGGGCTCCTGCCGGCTTCCGCCATCCGCTCTAGGCGCCGGGAGGGAGCGAGCTCAGGCAGGGTGGGGCCGGCGCAAAGGGCTGCGCTGTCCGCCGCGGCCCCGCGTGGAGCCCCGGGCCGGCTGGCAGGGCGGGGAGGCGGCCGCGAGCAGCGGTGCGCAGCGCGGGAGGAGGAAGAGCACAGAAAAGTTTGCACAGGAAGGAGCCGCCTACAGCCGGCTCTCACTCCCGCCGGCAACAGCCACCTCGGTGCCTGCCACCCTCGGTGCCCCAGAACCTGCCCGGCTGCTCCGCCCCCAGACGCGGGCCCTCCACTGGAAAACAGGGGTCTGTCGCCTCTGACCCAGAGCGGCTCACCCAGACGGTCTCAAAGAAGTGGAGTTTTAGCTGCAGAGCTGAGATGCAAGGTCAGGGTTAACAGTACCATTTGCAATCGGGACACGCCTGCACACACCTGACGCTGGTAATAGGACGGGGACCTAATGGCCATCATATGTAGTTTACAGGTGCCAAAACTGGCTCCAAAGGGCACTAGGCTTGTGGGAGGATTCCCGGCAGATCTGGAGTCGCCTGTGAAGTCTGGTCCTTTGATCCTCTCTCCTCCACCACCTCTTGCCCTTGTTAAAGCTCATCTCTGTCTCTCACAGCCCCGCATTCCTGGGCTTCTGTCTATGCTGGGTCAGTCTCAAAGGCCGTGGTGTTTAAAGGATCACTCTTCTAAGGGCTGAATTAGTGCCACAGATGTGAGGTTTGAGTTGATGCTTTCCAATGGAGATGGCTGGTAATGAGTGCCTTAGTAGGCTGCAGAAGAGGCGGTGATTTTGCTAATTGAAATCTCAGCGTCACCAGTTTCACAGTTAGGAGCCCAAGTAGCAGCTGGCCCAGAACTGAAAAGCTGTAAACCAGAGCTGACCCATCTCTTCAGGTTTCTGGCAGTGAAGGAATGTTGCTGGGCTTCACAAAGGCACCATAGACAGTGCCAGAAAGAGGAGACAAAGAGGGGAAAGGAAGACAAGGTCAGCATTACAACCCCCCATCCACACACACACAAGCATACATACCTCAGGTGCTTCATCAGGCAATTTGTAGGAAATATTTCATTTAACAACAACAACAACAAAATAAACCCAAGCAAAAGGTAAAAGAGAAACAAAAACTAAGACAGTAAAGCTAGACAAAAGGCCTAGCAAGTAGGTCACGGTGTTCGCAGAGCACAGACAACTGAAAAAGGCTTTTCCTCACAGCGGCTCTGTGTGTGCGTGGGGAGTGAGGTACAGTGGGGAAGATATCTGATTATCCTAGCTTCGCTGTGAAAACTACCCAGATTCAGATTCATTTTTCACAGTCAGTCAGTCATTTGGACCTGTCAGTTAACAAAGTGTGAATCTATGCTATGCCAGAACCAGGGAAATGGCTAGGCAGGTAAAGGTGTGTGCTATGGTGAGCTTGAGTTCCCGAGTTCTGTTCCTACGACCTACATATTGGAAGAGGAGAACTGATTTTCCCAAGTTGTCCCCCACATACATATATATACATATATTTATATATATATATATATATATATATATATATATATATATAATCTCTCACACACACTAAATGATGTAAAACAAATTAAATATATAATACTCTAAATTTTATACTCCAGTTGCTATCTTGTGTGTTTTAGGAGAGGAAAGGTTTGTGGTTTCAGTGAGAGCAATAAGGTTGCAGGGGCACTGGGATGTTATACTTACCCCAAATAATCATCCTTGGGTTGTTTCTAATCATAATTAGAGAAGTCTGTGAGAGTATAACCCTGAAAACTTACATTACAATGGAGCATGTCACCAGGCTTGCTAGTTTGCCAGCCATTGTGTCCTACACCTGCTGCTGGGATTGTCCATATTCTGATGGTGTCTTCTAGTATTCTCTGCCCAACGTGCATTCTGAAACATGCATTCCAGATGCCCACCCAAGAGACTCACATGTCACTCTCCTATTGCTTGTTCCATGAGTGTGTGTAGAAGATCCTTCTGGCTCTGCCTGGAAAATCTTATCCATGGCTTTCAGCTGTGAGGAGATGAGTTGCCAAAGGCCACCTCCATGCCAGACTTCTCCCTTGGCTCAGGACCCCAACATTTTGTGATCTATTGGTCCATTCTTCCTTGTCTGTCCTTTCTTTCTTTCTTTCTTTCTTTCTTTCTTTCTTTCTTTCTTTCTTTCTTTCTTTTTTCTTTCTATCTTCCTATCTTAATTTTCGTTTCCCCCTCCCTTCCCTTCCTGCCCCTCTCCTTTTTTTCTCTTCTTTCCTTTTTTCCCCTTTCTCTGTAGCATGGGTGCTCTAGATGGTGTTCATATGTGCATGGGTACTTATTTACAAGTTGGGGGCACACACGTACAGATGCAGATGTCCATGGGTGTAACTGCCTCTGCAGGCCAGAGGTTAGTGCTGAGAACCATGCCAGATCACGCTTCTACCTCATTAAGGCAGGATCTCTCAGTACCAGAGTACTGATAGGGCTGCTGTCTAGCCAGCCTGCTCTGGGTATTCCTGTCTCCAGTTTCTGGGGCTGGAAGTACAAACAGGGTTTGTAGAATAACTAGAATAGTCTTCTACCAGAGTTCATGGGGCCTTGCTGCTCTCCATGTCAAATCTTTCAAGAAGGCTTTGAGAATAGCTGAGGGATGCAGCATGCATGAGGCCTTATAATTAAGACCCAGTATGAAACAAAGTGCAAAAGCTTTTTGAAGACAAGTATCCATGATACATAGGTGACTTTTTCCCCCTCTTTGGCCAAGCTAAGGAAGTTCTGGAGCCCTGCTTTAAACACTGTCCTTGAAGTGACTCTGCTCTTTAGCCATGGAGACCTCACTATAGTTCCTAAATAAGACTCACTTTGTTTTTGTGTTATCCCCTGTTACACCCTTGTACTACTATTTCCTTGGCCTTCAGGTGCCATTTTCCCTAATTTTGCCTAATCGGCCATAATTGTCCCCAGCCCTCAGGACATGTCTCCCCATAGGAACAGCTTTGCTGGTTCTTTCTAGCCTTCAGGCCACCTCAGTGCTCCCCCCTGGGCAGTTCCACAGAGCCAGGTGCTTCTCTCTCAACGTCACTTTCACATAGGATTGGCTTTAGCATGGACACCTCCAAATCTTCTGCTCTGAAAGGGCCGATCTTTGCCTTTGTTGCCTCAGAGCCTCTCTAGACTCAATGAATCCAGCAGTGGGGTCTGTTGGAATTTAGACATTAACAACTAACTGACAACACTGAACAGTAGATGAAGACACCAGGAGGAGCAAGTGCCGAGACTGTCAGGGAAGCCTTCTTAGAGGAAATGACACAGAAGATGCCAAGGCGCCTCCGGATAAGGGAGGGGTCTGCAGTGACACAGATAATTGAGGAGTCAGGCTCCCTGAGTAAAGCCACAAGAGAGTGACAATACAACGCCATCAGATAGTGAAGGCAACCTGGAAGGCTCTTCTGGTCTGAGCCATTATAGCTCTATGAAAATAAGTTACAGGTGAAGTTAGGATTCAGGGCATTTCTCACACGGTACTTGCCTGAAAACCTAAAAAGCATGGTCCTTGTTTCTTTCCTTTCCTCCCTTCCATTCTTCTCACTATAAAAACAAACTCATTGATCCAGAGTGGTGACACACACCTGAATCTTAGGACTCAGGTGGCTGGGACAGTGGGGTTTTGAAAGATCCAGCCTAGCCTGAATTGATTACACTCTGTCTCAAAACAAACTAACTAAACTAAAAGTAAATTCAATAGAAATACAGTATGGCGGCAGTGATCACAGTTTGGGGTGTAGGGTCTGCTCAGGGAAAGGAAGGGTACAGTAGGGAGGAGGAGAGGGTTCGATGTCCCTGGAACCTTATAGGACAGCAAATGATGAGCCATGAAAAAGAGGCTATAAGGCATTGATTCTCAGCTTGTGGGCCACGACACCTTCAAAGTCAAATGATCTTTTCACAGAAGTCACCTAAGACCATCAGAAAACATAGATATTTGCATTACAAGTCATAACAGAAGCAAAATTACAATTATGAAGTAGCAACGAAAATAATTTTATAGCGGGGGTCACCACAATGTAAGATATTGTATTAAAGGGTTGCAGTGTTAGGAAGGCTGAAAACCTCTGCTATAAAACATTTAAGCAAAATGATAACCTGGTCCATCAGTATCTTTTGCTTCAGTTTTGACATGGGATAGATATACTTGATCTGTTTTGTTGCTTTAAAGATTGAGGGAAATGTATATCAGGTGTCAAGTCTAAAGACTGCATGTACTGAAAGTTCAGTCTACTCTAAGACATTAAGGAAGTACAATGAGGTTTTTTGTTTTATTATTTAAATTCATCTAAGTCATATCTAACTTAGTTCCATCTTCAAAGCTCACTCCAAGGATATTTTCCAGAGTCCACTCCTCTTTGGACCAAACGAGGACTCACTGAGCTCATAGGTCTTTGGACCAAATGAGGACTCACTGGGCTCATAGGTCTGGGAAAATGAGACAACACTCCCCTGTTGCAAGTCAACCACAACGGCGCTTCTGACTTTCTCCCTCTCCCTAAATGGGCAGGTAGTACTGCAATGGCTCTTGTCACCTACTCCAAGCCCAGCCATAGAGCACTTTGACTAGACTTCCAAGGCATCACCAGCAAAGCCCTGGTCAGCTGGGCAACCAGAACTATCTTGTTCATGTCCTTGTCTCCTCCCAGACTGACTATCTGCCAGAAGGGACACTTAGATACCAAAGGTTCCCCATAACTACTTGGGAACCAGAATTGTCTGAACTATCTGGGAACTCAGCTCTTCCTTCAATTCACTAAAAACTGTGCCTGGTAGGAATGTAAAAGGGCCCTGCCACATTAGAAAACACTGGAGCAGTTTCTTTGAGACCAAAATGTACTTTTGCCCTATCCTAGTTTAATCTCTGTTTGTTCTCTATGATGAATACTATGACTGTTTAGTCACTGTTCTATTGCTGTGAAAAGATATCATGACCAAAACAATCCTTGTAAAAGAAAGCACTTAATTGGGAGCTTGCTTACAGTTTCAGAGGCTTAGTCCATTATTATCATGGCAAAGATCATGAAAATACATGGGCAGACATGGTGCTGGAGAAGTAGCTGAGAGACTCTATATTCTGATCTGAAGGAAGAAAGGAAGGGAGAGAGGGAGGGAGGGAGACAGATGAACAGACAGACAGACAGAAACTGGGCCTGACATAGGCTTTTGAAACTTCAAAGCTCACCTCCAGCAACATACTTCCTTCAAAGAGGCCATACCCCCTGACCCTTCTAATCCTATCAAAGCATTCCTCTCCCTGGTGACTGAGGCTATGGGGGACATTCTTATTCAAACCAGGACAATGACCAAAAGCAATTTAGGGAGGAAAGAGTTTATTTCACCTTATGGCTGATAAACCATTATGAAGAGAAATCAGAACAGGAACTCAAGGCAGGAACCTGGAGGCAGGAATTGAAACAGAGACCTTCACTATTGCTTACCGGCTTATTCTTCATGGCTTGCTTAGCCTACCATTGTTACAACCCAGAACCACCTTCCCATGGGTGCCACCACCCACAGTAGGCTGGTGCATCAGCCTACTGCATCAATCACCAATCAAGAAAATGCCCCCAACACTTACCTATAGGGAAATCTTATAGGGGCATTTTTCTAAGTGAAGTTACCAGATTATCCTGGCTGGTGTCAAACTGACAAAGAAAAGAAAGAAAGAAAGAAAGAAAGAAAGAAAGAAAGAAAGAAAGAAAGAAAGAAAGAAAGAAAGAGAGAAAGAGAGAAAGAAAGAAGAAAGAAAAAGGAAGAAAGAGAGAGAGAAAGAAAGAAAGAAAGAGGAAGAGAAAGAAAGAAAGAAAGAAAGAAAGAAAGAAAGAAAGAAAGAAAGAGAAAAAGGAAGGAAAGGAGAAAGAGAGGGAAAAGAGAGAGAAAGGGAGGGAGGGTGGAAGGGAGGGAGGGAGGGAGAAACGAAAGAAGGATCCAAATGAAACAAAAGCTTGCATCCATGGAAAACTGTGAAAGCAAGTGTTTGTGGAACCATTCTTAATGCTCATCAAAGCAGAAGGCAGCTCAGGAGGCACAACCACAAGGAATGTTACTCAACAACCAGGAGATAAGAACTATTGCTGTGTACTAGGGAGAGTCTTGCATTTCATTAGGTAGAAGACGCCAGGTTCTACTGCTTTAAGGCTTCATATTTTACTATGTAGATTGATAATGTTGTAGGAAATGAAAGATTAAAGAAATAGATTAGTAGTTGCCATTTTTTACAAGTAGTGAATAAGATGACCGTATGGGATAAAAGGACTGTTCCGAAGTGTGGTTGTCATAGTGACCACCTACCTGTATATATCAAAGGTCACAGAATTGTGTGCTGAAAAGAGAAACTTGATGTGTGTAAGTTATAAAAAATAAATGAATAAATGAGTGAATAAATAAATGAATAATAAATAAATAAAGGGGAAAGTTGGGTTGTCTTTCTTCCCTCTAGAGACAGCTTAGCCTAATTTCATTAATGGTGACAAATGTGTGTGTGTATGTGTTGTTGTAAACATTTTTGCTATGAGAATCTGAACTCCCAGGAAAAAGCCTTAAACAAGTGAAAGTATCCAGGCATGGTAGTACACGTAGCATCCCAGCATTCAGGAAGGCAGAGGCAGTCAGGTTGCTGTGAGTTCAAGGCCAGCCTGGTCTAAAAACAAAAACGAAACACACACACACACACACACACACACACAAAACCAAACAAAAAACCAACCAACCAAACAAACAAATAAAAAACATGTGAAAGTGTTCTTGAATGGCTTGCAGGAAGCAATGATCTGGCTACCCATCCAAAACAGAGACAGACCTATCTTCTGTTATTCTTGTTTCATCTCTCGCCGCATGGAAATTGGAAGGAGAGGGAAGAGAAGAAGAATGACAAAGCAAGTCGGTTTGAGGCTTATCACTAAGTATTGGCAATATTTGATCTGCTTGCTTTTAAGCTCAAACTTCCCAAGGAAATAAGAGTAGCTGAAATGACCTTCAACCCTGCAGTGAGACTGCACCAGCAGAAAGCATTAGCCAAAGTAACTCCTTAATAAACTGTCTTACCATATTTCTGGGTCTGATCCCACCTCAAGATGTGACTCCTGGTTAAGGTCTGTTTTGGGAACTGAGGGTGCAGGAAGTAGATTGAATGGAGTGGCAAAGAAGGCTGAAGAAAGTCAACTAAGGTACTAGCTTGTGGATTGAGTGAGTTATAACAAAATTTCCTTGGCTCATGACTCAGATGTGTAAAGTCAAGGGATCTGAAATGGATTTCTTGCTAGCTGAGTCCTGAGATTATGCAAACATGAGAGAGTGAGAGACAGGAAGCCTGCCTGTGTATGTGTGCTCTTCTGCTAATCTCTTCCTCTTTGTATAAAGCCATCAAAAACCAACCATCGGAGCTCTGCCCTTGTAATTTCACCCATCTCTAGTCTCCTTCCAATGGCCCCATGTGCAAACACCACAGTCAGATGAAATTTCCATCTCCCCAGCTCCTGACAATAGGGATTAGATTCGAAACATGAAGCTCCAAGGAGAAATACACAAATCATATCCAAACCATAGCAGCAGACAAGCAAGGCAGCTTTCATGTGTTTTTACTTAGAGTGAAACAAGCAGGATGATCTAGCTGCTAGCAAACATATAGAAGGAGCATCCAGAACCAGACTGGTCAGGGAAAGCTTGTCTAAACTTTGAAACTTTGAAAAGACTGGAATCGCAAAGCCTCATACACACCAGGAGCATATCTAAGTAGTCCATCATAATGGCACCAGCAAAATCCCACATGAATTAGT
This sequence comes from Psammomys obesus, assembly GCF_907164565.1. Lineage (NCBI taxonomy): Eukaryota > Metazoa > Chordata > Mammalia > Rodentia > Muridae > Psammomys > Psammomys obesus. The sequence continues at coordinate 2,296,897 of NW_026596089.1, read as the reverse complement.
CTGTAATGTGTCTTATTTTCAAAGTCTTCAGAAAATGGTTTTGTTTGTTTGTTTGTTTGTTTTCAACATTCCTTTGGCACATTCATAAACAAGACACCCTGATAAAAAGATGGATTAAGGAGTTAAATGTAAAGAAACCATGAATCATAAAGCAATTAAATATAGATAGAAAAACACTTTCTAGGAAATGAGAACTCACACGAAGAAAAAAGTACTTAAATTGCTTCCCTCAATAATCTTTCATTTTATGAAATTTATTCAGAACAGCAAGAAAAATTTCCCCAGACTGTATGTAGTTTGCACTGTAGCTCATAAAAATATCAGTTTTCACTACGCTCAGTATTGGCTACCACCTATCATGCTTTGCTGGCATGTCATACTTTTAAAAAAATCAAGTTGATGAGAAAAATATTAACTTCTGTTGTTGGATTAGCATTTTTTTGTTTTGTTTTTGAGACAGGGTTTCTCTGTGTTATCCTGGTTGTCCTAGAACTCATTCTGTAGACCAGGTGGCTTCTAACTCAGAGACCCACCTGCTTCTATCTCTGAGGTGCTGGGAAAAGGTGTGTGCCACCACCGCCTGGTTAGATTAGCATTTACAATAAAATCTGAAGAATGAATATTTTCTTATGTACCTTATGTATCTAGCTAATTGTATTCAGTTGGTGAACTGAATAGCCATAATCAACCTCACTTAATCTCAGGGATCTTAGCCTTATTGGTTGTATGAGCTCTTCAGAGATCAAGAAGACCATATTTATTTCATATTTGTAGAAAATGTATTTTGCCTCTCTGTTGTCACTCCTCAGTTTCTATTTTACATTTTGCTGCTGTTGCTCATGAACTCTTTCCATTTTAAGATTGTGATGCATAACAAGAAAACTATTGCTTCTGTTTCACTGTCATTCAGCACCTTGCTAAACTCTGCAGCTCTAAGAGTTCCTGTTAGAGACCTAGTATGTTAATCCCATTGGGTGAGAATAAGACCACTATCACAATTTTCAAACCAAATTTGAAGCAAGCTTTATTAAATACTGGCCAGGAAAGTGGTCACTGGTTCCGGGATTTCCAGAAAATGACTGAGAATTATATTTGTACAGTGCTTAGAAAGGCAGAATGCAAAAGCTGCTTATTTCCCATCTTCATCCAACAGGGGGCAAGCATAAAGCCTGAAGTACTTCCTGCCTATGAGTGATTTAAGTGCATCCTGTGCAGTTGGGGCAATCAACCTTATTTACAGAAGTGAAGACAAGTGGCTTGTTATCACACATGAGTAACAGCCCCCAGCATTCCAGGAAGCTATCTGTCCTTGGGCAAGTGGAGCTTACAGGTTAGAGACATTTTTGTCTTATAGATCTCTTAAGCACAGTAATTAAAACTTAAAATATAACTTCAGCCCTCACAATTACACAAAGGCAAGGATGTTGGAACCTAGTCTATGAATAAAGCTGTCTGAGGAGATTTCTGAGACCTTGTGAGAAAACTTCAAGTGAAGAAGACTTCTGTTTTCTGTTGAGATAGCTTAGGCTTGAACTCACTATGCAACCAAGGCTGGCCTTGAACTCTTGATTCTCTTCTAACTCCTAGTACTTGAACTACAGACATGGATTATCATACCTCATTCCTCCCCCCACCCCCCACCTCCTAATAATGAAACTCATTAGTTCGAGCTAGAATTTCCAGGAAAAAAAAATGTTGATAATAAACAGCTTTTCCTTATTCTATTGGAATGCCTCTAGAATTTCACTCTTGAGTATGAAGCTGGCTCTTAGTTTGATATAAATATTGCTTGCTGACTACCTTTGGAATAGCCTTTTCAAATTTTTCTTTTAAAAAATGCATTATGTCAGGATTCTCTTAATTACTAAAGATGGTAATAAGAATGACAGAAAGATGTTCACCCTCATGTAAAGAGCACATTGGCATCACCACATACTCGACTTGACAGCAATAAAACTCTCTTCAGTACCTTTCTTTGTGTTGTGAACAATATTTTTTAACAGTCCTTTATTTTTTTCCTTTGAATAATAGCTTCTCTTCTCATTTTAAAACTCAAATTCATCTGTTTTAATTTACATTCAATAGATTCTATCTGCTTCAAAATATATTTGTGCATTTTGGTGAATGGATACAGCTTTGAAAATACCACAGTGAAGGCAGTGAGAACATTCATCCCAAAGATTCTTCCTGTGTCCTGCACTCCTTCTCTCATGATCCACAGCCCCAGGCAACCACCAATTTGCTTTTTGTCATTTAATCCTTGCATTTTCTAAAATGGTCCATAAATAGACCCTCACTGTGAGACCTCTTTGGTATTTTGCTTATTCACTTAGTTCTACCCACTTCTAGAAATTTAGGTATGGTCCCTTGAGAGGCTCTTGGGTGTCTGAATTACCTCAGGCATGTGTGTCCCTCTGAAGGTGCCAGAGGGTCTCAAGGATACAGCAAGGATAATCACCTTTTCTGGGGGGAATTAGTAAGGAGCTACAATGTCGGTATCTAGAGGAGGTTTGGTAAGACCATCTGTGTTTGTGGGTTTTCAAAAGAAGATGAACATTTGTCATTTGGTATCAAGTCCTTACTTCTTGGGAAGGACAAAACAGATACACCAAGTCTCTGAGGGATTTGCCTCCAGATCTAGCTATGACTCAGTGCCCTGGAATTCTGGAAGACTGCCATGTGTGTTCAGTGAGAGACCTGATGTCAAGGACAGAAGCATGTTGGCATTCAGGAAGACTACCATACATGTGACCAACACTGATGGTCATAGAGATCCACTCCCTAGAAAATAGCATGGACCCCCTTTGGGGGCACTAATTGAATACTGTGTTTCAGTCTCTCATTTGTTCGGTGGCTGTTTCATTAGGAAACAGCACAGGGTGCTGGGTAGGGAATGAAAGTAATATAAGCAAAAGCCAGTCCTGTCCCGGAGAAGCAGTAAGTGAATGCTGGTCTGCCCCGCTCTATCTGGAGCTCGGTGTCTCTCTTCCCTGCACACTGTCTGCAATTGTGACTTTTCTCCATATTTTATTTATTTTTCCCATTAGCTCATCTTTCCTAGGATGATAAACAATTTTTTAAAGTCAAGAACATCCTCTAGCTCAGCTTTAAATCTTCTGGACTTGACAAATATTATGGTAGTTATTCAAAATATATTTGTTGAATGAATGCATTCAATAAGCTATGATTTAAAGTAAAAAAAAAAAAAAGAAAAGAAAAATCCTGTTACATTTAGCATATCTTTAAAAGCTATTCTCATGTTTAGTGTATGATATGTGCATGGGGGAGGGGCTGTGGGTACATGCATGCCATAAACAGCACATGTGTGCAGGTCAGAGCACAGCCTTGGGTGTCAGTTCTTGCCTACTTTGTTGAGGCAGGATCTCCTTGTTTACACTGTGGAACTGCATGCTGTAAGCTAGCCAGCCACAGAGTATCTAGGAGATTCCTCTGGCTCTGCTTCCCATTTCATGTTCCAGTGATGCTGGGATTACAGACTTGTGCCACCAGCTTTTATATAGGTGCCAGGGATCTGAACTCAGGTTGGCAGGCTTGCATGGCAAGCCTTTGTCTAGGCTCCTACTTTCTGCATATCTAAAGCAATTAAGAAATCAACAAATCAGCTGTAGGAATCTTAAGTGTTTTTTTGTGTAGCTCTAAGTCCAAGATTGCTTTTCTGTATTTTCAACAAAAGGAAATCTGGGAACCACTCCCTTTCCTGCTTGATATTGGTAGAAAGGTGTTGATCTTGCCTTCTGAAATAAGCAAGGTTTCATAGTATGTTCCCAAAGTTGTAGTGAATATTTCATTTCTAAAACCTCATTTTGCTTCATTTGTTAATATATACCCTTCTGATGTTTTGTTTTTAGTTTATTTTACATTAATAAAAAGCAATACATACTTGAGGAAATTGTGAAAGCAAAATATATAGAGTAAATCTCCCATTTGATGTTCATGAGAGCCTGAATTTTTAGTATGTGAACCCTTGAGCAGTGGGAAAGCACTATGGAATTTCCTGATTTTAGAATGAATGAATTGGGTTCTGTTTTATTGTTGTTTTGCTACATAGTCCAGGCTGCCATGCAATCTTCCTGCCTCAGACTAGCCAACAAGAGTGCTGGAGACACCAGGAGGACCTGGTTGAAGTTGCTTCTGATAATTTCTTAACCCATGGTCTGTACCCATGGATGAAGTGGGTGTGTTATGAGGAGAAAGAATGGTGGCCTCTAAATGCAAACTTTGAGTGACTACAGCCCTGTGTGTCATGCATGGAGCCACAGTCATCCTGTCCCAAGAAATCCTTCATATAGTTATGGGAAGGTGTCTCCAGCTTAGCTCCAATCTGGAGAGTAGAGCATCTCCTCCAACTGGCTGTCACCTGACTACTGTACAGCTTACTAATTTATTTTCAGCATCATTTCACTTCTAAGGGCCTTAGTCATACATGACCTTTGGTCATAAGATAAGAATGTCATAACAATTTTTTTTCTTTCTCGGAATGTCCACAAGACAGGACTGTCTTGCTCCACTAAACAGGCCTCAGGGCTCTAAATGATTAAAAGCCTATGTCTGCCTCTCCAAGAAGGTATTAACCACTTATTTAGTCTTCCATGTCATTCTTGTTTACAGAAATGCCATTTAAATCTATTCTCTTCCCAGACACCTCCCCTTTTAAAATGTCCACATGTCTGTCTGTCTCATTCCAGCACATGCTCAAGAATTTTTTCTGTCTTCACTTTGGAAGGTTCACGAAAAGTGGTTTTATATCATGAGCACCTAACTCAGACTGTTGGCCCTGCCCAGAATACCTTCACTCCCACTCATTACCCAATTACTCACCTTTAAGGCCTCAAACAAAACTTTACTTCTTCAGGAAGCTCTTTCTGATGCTCAGATTCAATCAGGGTCCTATGACATAAGCTTCAAGAGCATTCTACATTTCACTATGTAAACTCCAGCTTGCAACATAATATTTAGAAGGTTATTTATTTCAAGTCCACTAGAGAGTTGGCATATGAGAGATAGAGCCATGAACGCTTTCTTCCCTTTACCTGACTCGGTATCTTGCACAAAGTGGAGAAAATATATTTGGTCTATCAAAATAAAAATGTAATGGCCAAATGGACAGTGGATGAATGTATGGCTTCATTTACATAGTGTAAGAGTTAACATGGCTTTTCTCCATCTATCAGGATGATTGGAGTGCAGGCCCTGGGCGTTTGGTGAGTGCTTATGTCTCTGTGCTTCTATCCTCATGTGTAGAATAAGAGTAATAAAGGTATCGTTTGAGGGCAGTGTGGCTTAGCTAGTAAATGTGCTTGCCACTGAAGCTGATGACCTATTTGGATCTTTGGAACTCACAAGGTAGAAGAAGAGTGCTGACTCCTGAAAATTGTCCTTTGACCTCTCCCTGTGTGCATGAAACTCCCACCCTCTCCTATAAATGTACAATAAATGTTTCAGAAAGGATTTTTTATCATATGTGTCTGAATGTTGGCTTATATGTATGTATGTGCATGTTGTCCATATGGTGCTTTGAAGACAAGAAGAAGGCATCAGATTACCCTGGAACTGCTCTAATATATGGCTCTGAGCTGTCATATGTGTGCTGAGAACCAATCCTCAGTCTTCCAGAAGAGCAGTAATTGCTCTTAGCCACCAAACTATCTTTATGACCCAGGAAATGTTTTGTCTTTTAAAAGATCTTTTTGGGATACTTTATAAATCTTGAAGTTATCTTATGGGAATTTAATGAAAAATAAAAATAAATCAAATGGTATAGTGCCTACCATATTGCAAGCAAAATTAGCACATGCTAGCCAGCACCTTAAAAAGCCACTTCTCTCTAGAATTGTTTCTTATGATCACTGCATCCAGCTGCTGCTGTCTGAAGGCTCTTAACCTGCCTCACATTAATATAAATATTTAATTTAATCTTAGCTTATTTTTAGAGTTTATTATTTTGTGACTCTTAGTTGTTCAGGACTGTTTTATTGATTAGGTATAAAAGGCTCTGTGCCTGTATGACTTGTAGAGACCCATAGAAATGGTTTATTCTAAAATTAGAATGGGGGAAAAAACTTTACATAAGAGAGTATTTTAACACATAATATTAATATATCTGCCTGTATGTCAATGTGGTTTTGTCTCTGTGTGTGCGTGTGCGTATGTGTATGTGTGTGTGTGTGTGTGTGTGTTTACATTTTTGGAGACAGGTTTCTGTATAGCCCAGGCTAGCCTCCACTGTCTGCTTCAGAGCAGTTCTGGGAAGTGCTGATATAGGTTGGTGGCTGCCATCCAGCTCACACACACAAATCCAGAGTGGGTCCTTCAGAGCTTTGCTCTAATATCAGCTTCACCCTCAGCAGCTGGTGACATGTCCAAGGATGGTAATATCAGGACTGCTTCCTCTTGGCAGCAACAAGGACTTATCAAGAGCTATCCCTCCCCCACTCACCTCCAGCCTCTCGCCCAGGCACCCTGCCTACCCCACAGTTGTCAGCATGTTACTGCTGCTTGGAGTGACTTATCAGATGATACAGGGACAAAGACCTCATTCTTTCTTCATCTGGCACCTCAAAGTGACATCTAGCAAACAAGACTTTAACAGGATTCCTTAGCTGTGTTCCCTACTAAGCTCCAGGGTTCCCCAAAGTTTTGGGGTTTTTCTTTGTTTTGTTTTGTTTTGTTTTTTCAAGACAGGATGCCTTGGCATCCTGGACTCCCTTTGTAGATCAGGCTGGCCTCAAACTCACAGAGATCCTCCTGCTTCTGCCTCCCTTTGTGCTGGGACTACAGCTGTGTGCCACTGCCACCATGCCCGGCTTCCCTAAAGAATTTTAAAAATGAGCCATGCATACCTGGTGAATCTGGTATACCCAGAATTTTTGATCCCCTATGGCATTTGCAAGGGCAGAGTAGAGGTTTCAATGCATGGTGGTTCTATTGTTCTGTGAGCAGAGGCTTTAAGCACAAAGATTAGCTTGGTGAAGGATTAGACCCCAAAGGATGGAATGGCATCTGCACAAGTGGGCCTCTCCATCAGTGACCATGTCCCAAACATTTCACAGATTTAATTCCTTTTGTCACTTAACACCCCACCTCCAGTATAATCTCTTCCTCCTCTTTTTCATTTTTCAAGGACATACAGGAAAACCCACAGAATCAACCAATCTAGGTTCCTAAGGGCTCATACAGACTGAAACCACAATGAGGGAGCCTGCATAGGACTGACCTGGGCCCTTTCCTCCAGAACTTGCTTTGTAGTCATAGTGTTTCATTACACTAATCGTAACCATAACTAAATCAATCACCAGCAGTGTGGGAAGCATGGCAGGCAGACAGGCAAGCATAGCAATGGAGCAACTGCTAACAGCTTATATCTGATCCACAAATAAGTGGCACAGAAAGAAAAGCCAACTAGGTATGGCACAGGCTTTTGAAACCTCAAAGACCACCCCCATAACTCACCCCCTCCAACAAGGCCTCAATTCCTAAGACTTCCCAAACAATGTCACCAACCACAGACCAAGCATTTAAAATTGATGTGCCAATGGGGGCTTTTCTCATTCAAAACACCACAGTGGAGACCTACGGTAATTGTAGGTGGGGCTGTACTATAAGGTGAGGTCTGAGAGAAAAAGAAAAAGGAGAAAGAAAGCTGAGCGTCAGCACTGATTGCTGCCCACTTGCTGACTATGGCTGCAATGCCATCTGGGTCCACAGGAGCCAACATGCCTGTCCTCACTGCTGTAACAGGCAGTTCCACATGAAGCCAAAGCAAACCCTTCTTTCTCTAAGTTGCTTTTGTCAGGTATCTTATGTGGAGCTGGGGTCCTGGTGAGACATATGCATGAGGAGCAGTGTGCCTGCCCATGGAGAGAGTGGCCTCTGCTGCTCCCAGTGCATAAGAGGGAACCACAAGTAACAGCTACTCAGTGTCACTTCCTTCTTTGTTGGTTCAGTATGGAGAACTCCAGTTCAGTGAGGAACTCCAGAAAATGTTTCAATTGTTGCTCAGTGTTAGATTTTGTTGCTCTTAAAGGCACAGCACCAGAAGTCACCGTGGCTGTTTTTCAGTTATCAGCCTGAGGGGAGTGAGGGCTGTAGACTCTCAACTCTAAAGTTGCCCAGGCACTCCTGTGTTAGTGGTTAGAGTACGGTGGGGGCACACAGGAGGAAGTACAAGGAGGAATGCTTGTGGTGTAAAGCATCCTGGAAGAAGTGGTATTAGAAATGGGCCACAAAAGAATTAGGATTTTGACAAAGCAGAAGCTGTGGAGATTCTAGCTTAAGGCTAGAAGTATTTAAAATGTTTCAGGTATGAGCTCCTGAAGACGCACCTAGGACATTTGTCACTGACCTACAGCCTCATATAATCCTTTCATCTTCCTTCCTTCCTTCCTCCCTCCCTCCCTCCCTCCCTCCCTCCCTCCCTCCTTCCTTCCTTCCTTCCTTCCTTCCTTCCTTCCTTCCTTCCTTCCTTCCTTCCTTCTGTCTAACTTCTCCCCCTCCCTCCTTCTCTCCTTCCTTTCCCCAGTTTTGAGAGAGGGTCTCATGTAGCTCTCTATATAGTCAAAGACGACCTTGAACCCTGATTCTCCTGTTTCTGCTTTCACACTGCTGTGTTTACGGTAACTTCGTTTTCTTTAGGTGCAGGGGGTAGAAACCAGGGCTTCCTGCACTAGGCAAGTACTCAACCAACCTAGCAGGTTCCCAGCCCCTCCTTATATGCTAATCTTTTAAACGTCCATTCTCTTCAGATTGCCTTGTTTCCTAACCCAATTTCCCTGAAAAGCTTGTTCCGCCAAGTCAGAAATACCAAGAGCCTGGGTAGAAATGCAAAATCCTGTACCCCATCCAGAATAGCTCAACCCAAAATTTGGGATTTCATTTGCTACAAATTCGAGATTGACAGATTCAGAGGGTGAGAGCCAGCTTTGGGGGCTGCTTCAAAAGCAGCATCGGGAGGGCAAGCCCACGAAGTTCCTGTCTCAGGCTCCAGTCCCACGGTGGGGCACACAGCTCTGACACTGCAGGCATCAGAGCACAGCGGTCGCTGTGACCTCTTCAGAGGTTTCTGTTAGAGTCCCGCGGGAGGGAGTACAGAAGAGCTGGTCAAAAATCACCCTCAGGCTTTTGTCTTGGCTAAGTAGAGCAGATCTGGCTGGGAAAACAGAGCAAAATGGTAAATGGTAAAATGCCGTGGCTGGGGGTTGTAACTGACTTCCTTGGTTGTGCACCTGAGTGAGGCAACCATCTTGGGGTCCTTGGGCAACCAGAGCTCACCAGATCAAGCCACTCCCAACTCCCGGCGACCGCAGCAGTCAGTCATCTGACTAAGCTGTTATTGGTCAGGTGACAGCGGCGGAGCACTTTAGAAGACGGAAGGCCAGCGCTAAGTCAGAATCCAGAACTGGCAGAGAAGGTGTCACCGGCTTTCCTGGTGACCTGCGGGTCCCAAAGGTCCCCAAACTGGCGCGCATGCGTCTCGCGCCCCTGCTGCTACTGCTGCTGCTGTTGCTCCTGCCACAGTCCTGGGCCGCGAGCACCCTTCGCTATGACCCGACGTGGGAGTCTCTGGACAGCCGCCCACTGCCCGCCTGGTTCGATCAGGCCAAGTTCGGCATCTTCATCCACTGGGGAGTGTTCTCCGTCCCCAGCTTCGGCAGTGAATGGTTCTGGTAAGTGCCCAACACAAACACTGGGCTTTGCGTCACCCACACAATGGCAGTCAGTAGCCAGCTCACCTGGCATGAGTGCTGCCTGCTTGTCACTGTTTTAGTCAATGATATGTTTGCACTTCCAGATGCTGAATACGGTTTCTTGACTGAGTATGTTGTCAACACTGAATATATGTGCTTACCTGAGTTCTTAGACACACTGTAGGTGGGCATGGCAATAGGGTGTAGCTCAATGGCAATGCCTGTGTGCTTAAGGGAGTGATGGTTCCAGAACTTTAAAAAGTGCCTCAGAGGGGCTGGAGAGATTGCTCAGCGGTGCTCTTGTAGAAGAGTTTGGCACCTAGCTCGGGCTCTCGCCGGCTGTAATTCTGGTTCCAGGGGAAGTCCGTGCTTCTGGACTCCACCCTCACATGCACACACCTACACACAAACACACATGTAACTAAAGACAAAGTAAAATACAATCTTTTAAAATAAGCTCTGTGGATCGCTCATAAAGCCAAGTTCCTTGCATACTAAGGTATTAAAAGCCTAAAGCAAATGAAAGGGGCAATAATAGAGGTGCATTGCCTCACTTCCCTTCATAGTCACATGATGGTAGACAGGCACCCTAAGCTTGCTCAGTCTTTAGCTTCTTCCTAACCAGAAAGCCAGTTTTCCTCTTCATTAGGAAATCCCAGAATCTGTCAGATCCACTAGCCAGCTTGGGTTGCTGTGATGGATGCTTACGAAGTGTGCTGTGACTTTGGGTCCGGTACAGGACCTGCTTCGTGCTGCCTGAGAGGTCTCGCTGTGTAGCCTCAGCCAGGCAAAGCCGTGCTCCACTTGGGGGAGGCAGTGCTCACTGTGGGATCTGCTCAGCCTATGGAAATGTTTCCTGCAGAGAGATAACCCAAAAGGTTTTCTGTTAATGAATAGGGAAGGTGCAGGTTATCTTTCAGGCTTGTTGTACTGTCTTGAAATCTTAGGTACTTAAGTTCTACAGTGAGCTAAGTGAAAGCAAAGATCAGGTCATGACTTAAAGTGAAGAAGTAGGAGAATCAGTGGCTGGGCTACCAGACGCCTTCACAAAGGAAAAGATGGAAAACAAAGCAAGAATTCTGTTTTGCACAAGCTGTAATTAGTGCACTCATACTGATAGATGAGAGAATCAGGCAGTAATCTTCCTAAGGGGGAATACCCAGTGAGCTCACGAAATTTCGTCAAGTGTTTATGTTTGTTTATTTATTTAATTTATGTGTGTGTATATATATTATATTTGTTCTCCTTTTTTGTCTCACAGGTGGTATTGGCAAAAGGAAAAGAGACCCAAGTTTGTGGACTTTATGAATGATAATTATCCCCCTGGTTTTAAATATGAAGATTTTGGAGTGCTGTTTACAGCCAAGTATTTTAATGCCAGCCAGTGGGTAGATATTATCCAGGCTTCCGGTGCCAAATATGTAGTCTTAACTTCCAAACATCATGAAGGTAAGTAGAGCACCTACAACATATGATGACAATGGGTAGGGAATGTAAGGATATTCTTTTGGGTCGAGACATTAAAGTAAGGTTGTCCAGCAAGGTGTGGTGGCATACAGGATTTAAGCCCAGCCCTCAGGGAGGCAGAAACAGGCATATTGCTGTGAATTTCAGGACAGCCTGGTCTACAAAGTGAGTTCCGGAACCCTGTCTCAAAAAAAAAAAAAAAAAAAAAAAAAGGCGAGGTCATCTTCCTATAAAACCAGGCTTCTCTCAGAATAACTGTTGGTTGATATTGACAGTTGCTTACAGCTTAAGGACCATATATCCCACTTCGACTGGAAAGCATTATGGATCCAGATAGCTAGCATTACAGAATGAGAAGAAAGCTGGGCACAATTTAAAAAACATTTTTTTCTAATTTCATATATTTTTAAATAATTTTTTATTTTTTTATTAATTATAGTTTATATGTTTTGTATCCTAGCTGTAGCCCCCTCCTTCATCCCTCCCAATCCCATATAGACATAAAAAGAAATGAACTTTAATTTCCATTAGGCTTATTGCTGAAGACCTTTTTGCCCAGAGTTTTTAGTCTGTTGCTCTCCTTGTGGAGTTCCTGTCCCCTCCAGGTCTTTTTTTTTTTTTTTTTTTGTATTAATTACAGTTTATTCATTTATTATTCCAGCCATAGCACCCTCCCTCATTCCCTCCCTCATCTCCTCCCATGCCCCTCTCCAAGTCCACTGATAGGGAAGGTCCTCCTCCCTTCCATCTGACTCTGGCCTATCATGTCTCATGAGGACTGGCTACATTGTATTCCTCTGTGGCCTGGCAAGGCCACTCCCCCCTCAGAGGGAGGTGATCAAAGAGTCATGTCAGAGTTCATGTCAGAGACAGTCCCTGTTCCCCTTACTAGAGAACCCACTTGGATACTGAGCTGCCAGGGGCTACATCTGAGCAGAGGTTCTTGGTTATCTAGGTTATAACCATGAATGGTTCTTGGTTGGAGTATCAGTCTCAGAAAAGACCCCTGTGCCAGATTTTTTGGTTCTGTTGCTCTCCTTGTGGAGCTCCTGTTCTCTCCAGGTCTTAGTATCTTTCCCTTCTTTCATAAGTTTCCCTGCACTCTGCCCAAAGTTTGGCTATGAGTCTCAGCTTTGATAAACTACTGGATAGAGTCTTTCAGAGTCTCTCTGTGGTAGACACCTGTCCTGTTTCCTGTTTTCTCCCTCTTCCAATGTCCAGCTCATTTGCCCTTCTGAGTGAGGATTGATCATCTTACCCAGGGTCCTCCTTCTTGCTTAGCTTCTTTAGGTGTACAGATTTTATGTTTATCCTATATTATATGTCTAATATCCACTTATAAGTAAGTATATACCGTGATACCTCACTCAGGATGATCTTCTTTAAATTCCACCATTTGCCTGCAAATTTCGTGATTTCCTTGTTTTAACTGCTGAGTAATATTCCATTGTATAAATGTACCACAAGTTCTGTAGCCATTCCTCTGTTGAGGGACATCTGAGTTGTTCCCAGATTTTGGCTATTACGAATAAAGCTGAACATGAACATGGTTGGGCACATTGTTGTATACTTGAGTATCTTTTAGATATATGCCTAGGAGTGGTATAGCTGGATCTTGAGGAAGCTTTGAAAAACTCCAACCTCATGTTATTTATATTCTCATTTGTTTGCTTAGATGAGTACAAGATAGAATGAAAAGTTTGCCAATAAACAGTTGTTTGGGGCAGTAGTGAATTTTGTGTTCTGCTTGAATTGAATATGTGTTTTCACGGGTTGAAATTTATCATCATCAGGGTGGTAATGCTCCAGCGGTACCGTGCTGTCATTTCCAGGCTTTACTCTGTGGGGCTCAGACCATTCTTGGAATTGGAATGCAGTCGATGAGGGACCGAAGAGGGACATTGTTAAGGAGCTTGAGGTGGCCGTCAGGAACCAGAGTGATTTGCACTTTGGACTGTACTATTCACTTTTTGAATGGTTCCATCCACTTTTCCTGGAGGATGAATCCAGTTCCTTCGAAAAGCGGCAATTTCCCATCTTTAAGACGTTGCCTGAACTCTATGGGTTAGTGAACAGGTACCGGCCTGACATCCTGTGGTCCGATGGGGATGGGGGCGCACCAGATCACTACTGGAACAGTACTGGCTTCCTAGCCTGGCTGTACAATGAGAGGTCAGTACACCCTTAGGCACCTCTACTTGCCTCGAATGCTGCTAATGTGTATAAGAGCATTTCCATTCCCGTGGCTTCACGCTCAATTGTGGTGTGCGAGGAAAAAAATCATTGTAAGCAATGCTGATTAGCTCAGTCTTCAGTAAAAATAATCAGGAGTCAAATACAACCAAACTGATTTTATAGTGAATTTCAAAAGACACGACTGGGTCTATCTGCTTCAATTTGTGAGTCAAAACTGCTCTTGTAGCTGGGATTTGTGGCACATGCCTGTAATCCCAGCACTCAGGGAGGCAGCTACAAAGCAAGTCCAGGACAGCTAAGGCTACACAGAGAAACCCTGTCTCAAAAAAACAAAAACAAAAAACCTGCCCTTGTAAGTGGATTCCCGTTCTCTCTACTTGGTCCCATAGACCTAGAAATTTGTTTTCATAATGTAAACACTCACTTTTTCAGACATTCAGTCCTGGTATGACTTGTCTTGAGTATACACGCAGCTTAGGCTGTCATTCACCGCACAGCATGAGAATGGGAATTGGGGTAGCACGTCGCCATCATGCTCACCATCGCCACTGGGCCCTGGTTATCTGCTGTCTGACAATAGTGAAGGAATTCATTCCACAGAGAAGACGGAAGAGTTTACCCCAGGCCTGGGAGCTGGAATGTGCTAGTCTAGACTCCAGTCACCACAGAGCTATTAGGCTTCAGAAACAAAGGCTTTCTCCTTTCTTACTGTGGTTTGCTGGGCATGGCTGTTTGCTGGGAGTGGCTGGAAAAGACCTGTTTGCAGTGACATTGCCTTTTGTTTAACAAATGCTTTTTCTGGAAGAGAAACTCCACTTCTCTTTTCAGCCCAGTTAGCAACACAGTAGTCACCAATGATCGTTGGGGAGCTGGTTCCATCTGCAAACATGGTGGCTACTATACCTGCAGTGACCGCTACAATCCCAGACATCTTTTGCCTCATAAATGGGAAAACTGCATGACAATAGATAAGTTCTCCTGGGGCTATCGGCGAGAAGCTGGAATCGGGGATTATCTCACAATTGAAGAATTGGTGAAGGTACAGTAAAACCTGTTTTGGGGCTATTACTCTGGAATATTCTTTTTTTTTTTTCTCTCTCCCTGAGACAGGCTTTCTCTGTGTAGCCTTGGCTATCCTGGACTCACTTTGTAGACGAGGGTGACCTTGAACTCACAACGATCCACCTGCCTCTGCCTCCCAGAGTGCTAGGATCACAGGTGAGGCCATCGCCCGCCCAGCTTGGAATATTCTTATTAATGAGGTAGTTAAAGGATTTTTTTTTTTTTTACAGTTTGGATTGTGCAGTGTCACAAACTCCAGATGTTTTTGGCTGTGGGTTTTTTTTTCCTATGAAATGTTTATTCATATATATATATATGTGTGTGTGTGTGTGTGTATTATAATATATACTATAATATTTAATATATATAATAAAGACATATTTATAGTATTTGTAATATAACTATATGCTATATTTATTATTATACATTATAATAAGTATATTTAATATATGATAAAGTAATATATACAGGAATATATATGGGAGATTAATTTTTTTTGTTTTAAAACTGTATTTGTTCCTAAATTTTTTAGCAACTTGTGGAAACAGTGGCATGTGGAGGAAATCTTCTGATGAATATTGGTCCCACACTAGATGGCATCATTCCTGTAATTTTTGAGGAGCGATTAAGGCAAATGGGAACCTGGCTGAAAGTCAATGGGGAAGCTATTTATGAAACACACACTTGGAGATCTCAGAATGATACTGTCACTCCAGATGTGTGGTAAGTTTTCATGTTTAACAAGTATTGTTTGATAGAGGAGAGCACTTAGTATCTGAGAGAGAGAGAGCAGGATAAAAAGACTAAATGTGACATTAAGTATCATTTCTGGGGTTTATCCACCATGATGCAAATCATACCATGACAGCTAATGTCTCTGTAGAAGTACATAGTATTTCTTATTCTGCCATCTTCTCAGAATACGGTTTTGGCTAACTTTAATTTATTGTTTGCTTTGCCATTGGAGATCTGTTGTATCACACATGTTCCAACTTGACTCAAATACAAAAAGATGGAATAAGAATGAGCATGTTGTTGAATATTACAGTTATCAAAAATCTGTTTAAATAATACATAAATATTTCCTAGTAGTGGGAGATATTTAGCTAAATTGCCTTTTGCAAAACTGGGAGATATTCGGCTAAGTAAAGCAAGCTGAGTGGTTAATGTAAAACAGACTAGTGTTTAGTCACTAGTTTTTTCCTAGTCTTGCAGATATTATATCTCATCAAATTAGCAAGCAAGAGATCCCCAAGGGCAAAGCAAATAGTAAATTTAGGTTGGGCCAAACAGGATTCTGAGAAATGGGTAGAATAAGAAGTACTGTCTACTCCTGCAGAGACAGGAGCTGTGATGGTAGGATTTGCATGCTGGTGGATAAATCGCAGAAACGATGCTCAACATCACATGAAGGAACTGGAGGTAAAATGCAAATAAATATACAACCAGAAATCATCTCACACCTTTTAGAATAGCTACTATTTTAAAAAGTGCAGCTGATGATCTTAGAGAGATTGGAACTCCTATCCACTGCAATTTTGTGAGAATGTAAAACTCACAGCTGCTGCGATGGGCAGTATGTCAGTCCCTCAAAACAGGAAAACAGAATTACTCCACTGCTCAGCAATTCTACTTCCAAGTATATATGCAAAAGAATGATACCAGAAGAACTATATTCCCATGTGAAAGCAGTGGAGTCCACTTATGAATGGCTAAGCTAAAGCAGGGCACACACACTAAGGTATATGTATATTATTCAGCTTTGAAAAGGAAGGAAATGCTAGAATACAGATGGAATTTCAGGAATTTGTATGGGTGAAATGACAGTCACAAAGAGACAAATATTATTTTTGTGGTATCTAGAGTGGTCACAACCCGAGGCAGGAGCGAGGGGGAGGAGAGAATGGGGACTTGTTTATGGGGTGTTGTGCCTTGTCAGTACAGTTAGTTCATCCTGTGTATCCTTACTCCTCTCTCCTTTCCTCTCATACTCACTAGCAGAAGCCTAGCATTGGTCAGATCCAGCTGCACCTTCCCAAGGCTGCCTTTGCACCGCACCCTGTGACCATCCCTGCAGTCACATATGTACAACGCCAAATTAGCTCACATTTGGCTTTAAGCCCAGCCCTTGTTCTCTTCCTCACATCCCAAATCTTCCAGGCAAAAATATAGCACACTTTTCTGTTTCCACAATTTGTCTCCAGACCCTCTTTTTCTTAGTTCCTTTCCTACCCATATATAGATGTTATTTATCTTTAAAAGTTTTCTCTCTCCAGCTACCTTTCGAGTCTCTTCTTTCATTCACAATAAAATAGCTTGCAGAACAGTTTTTAACTGTTACTTCTAGCTGGAGCTCCATTCTTTATCTCTTGATCTCACTTGGTTCAGGTTTCCATCTCACCCCTCACCAAATCTCTTTTAACAAGACTCACAGTGGCCTCTTCCTTGAAGGCCTGGTAGTCAGTGCCAGGTTTCTTGTTTCTTGAACCCACTGGAGGTATTGGCCTCAAATGATCAGATTCTTGGTTCTTCCTCGTTAGTCTCTTGTACCTGATCTTCCCAACCTCTAATCTTGAAGTGTCTTTGGACTTCCATGTTTCTATCTTAATTCTCTAGCTGGAATTTGGTGATTTTTAACCTCCTTCTATATCCACAGCTGTCTTAGGGTTTCTATTGCTGTGTAGAGACACTGTGACTATGGCAGCTCTTATAAAGGAAAACATTTAATTGAGGCTGGCTTACAGTTCAGAGGTTTAGTCCATTATTATTATGGAGAAAAGCATGGTGACATGCAGGCAAGGCATGATGCTGGGTAAGTAGCTGAAAGTTCAACATCCAGATCAGCAGGCAGCAGGAAGAGAGAAACTCTCGGCCTGGCTTTAGCATTTGAAACTTCAAAGCCTACACCCAGTAAAAGCCTTTTCCCAGTACTTCCTAATAGTACCACCATATTCCACTCCTGGCGCCCATAGACTTGTAGCCATGTAAAAATGCAAAATTCAGTCTAACTTTAAAAGCCTCTGACCATAGTCTAGCATAGTCTCAACTCTGTTTAAAAGTCTAAAGCCTCTTCTGAGACTCATGGCAATTTAGCTGTAATTCCTTATAAGTTCAAAATAAAAAAGCAGATCACATACTTAAACATGTAATAGCACAGAATATATATCACCATTCCAAATGGAAGAAAAGAAGGCATAATGAGGAAATACTGGACCATAGCAAGACCAAAACCCAGCAGGGCAAACTCCAAACTCTGCATCTCTATGCCTGATGTCAAAGCACTCTTCAGATCTCCAACTCCTCTCAGTTTTGGTGACTGAAGCCCACTTCTTTCTCTTGGCTGTTTCCAGTGTCTGTCAGCAGCTCCCCTCAGCAGGCATCCTACAGCTCTGACATCTCCAGCATCTTGGGGTCTCCAAGGCAATCCAGTCTTCACCTTTGCAGCTTTACACCCTAGGCCTCCACAGGGACACCCCTGCCACATACCTGGCCTCAGCAGCTTTACTTAGCCCAGAAGGGAGATTCCACAACCCCTTCTTGTATCCTTGACTCCAAAGCCAGAATCACCTGGCCAAAGCTGCCAAGTTTACTTGCTGGGCTGGAACGTGGGCCTTGTTCAAATACATTTCCACCAGCTTTCCATTTTTGATTGTTTCCTTCACTGCCAAAGCTTGGCTGTCCTCTGTCACTCATAGACCATGCTGGCCTTGAACTCCAAGATCTGCCTGTTTCTGCCTCCCCAGAACTGGGATTAAAGGCATGTGCTACCATGCACCACCCTAAACTTTAATTCTTTTTTACCTTTTTTTAAAAATTTTTTATTAATTACACTTTATTCATTTTGTATCCCCCCATAAGCCCCTCCCTCCTCCCCTCCCGATCCCACCCTCCCTCCCCTTTCTGCATGCATGCCACTCCCCAAGTCCACTGATAGGGGAGGTTCTCCTCTTCTTTCTGATCTTAGTCTATCAGTTCTCATCAAAAGTGGCTGCATTGTCCTCTACTGTGGCCTGGTAAAGCTGCTCCCCCCTCAGGGGGCAGTGATCAATGAGCAGGCCAATCAGATTATGTCAGAGGCAGTCCTTCTTCCCATTACTATGTAACCCACTTGGACACTGAACTGCCATGGGCTACACCTGTGCAGGGGTTCCAGGTCATCTCCACAAATAGTCCTTGGTTGGAGTATGAGTCTCTGGGAAGTTCCCTGTGTTCAAATTATCTTGTTCTGTTGCTCTCCTTGTGGAGTTCCCGCCCCCTCCAACTCTTACTATTTCCCACTTCTTACATAAAATTCCATTCACTCTGCCCATCAGTTGGCCATCAGGCTCAGCATCTGCTTTGACAGTCTATACTGCAGAAGCTTTCAGAGGCCCTCTGTGGCAGGTTTCAAGGTTGTTTCCTGTTTTCTTCTGGCTTTCAGAGGCCCTCTGTAGCAGGTTCCGAGGTTGTTTCCTATTTTCTTTTTCTTCTGATGTCCGTCTTGTCCTGAGGTCACCATTCTCTTTATTCCATCTAGTATCAGGCTTTTTCTTCAATCTTTTTATCTCTTTGTACACTAGACTTGACTCCATTACATTTTCTGGTGCTCCTTTCTCCTCAAACTGTACATTTTATACTTTTCCTTGCTCGGCTTGCTCCTTTTCATTATATATCTGCGTAGGTGTGGCCACTAATAACCACATGACACAGTCAGTGTGAGGCTATTTTGAAATATTTTTTGCCAAAGTGGTTAAATAACTCTTCAGTTTAGCTTCAGGCAGATTTTTTTTAGACCAGGACAAAAAGCAGCTACATTCTTTACAAAAATATCACAAGAACGGACTCTAGTTCATATCCTAAAATTCTTCTCTTGAAACTTCTTGAGCCAGTCCCCTACAGTTGAAGTCATCCTCAGGACCACTGTCCTCCATGCTCCTCCTACTAGCCTGGTCCATTAAGCCCCACTTAAAGTATTCAAATGCTTTTCTAATCCAAAATCCCAAAGTCCACATTCCTTCATACAAAACCTATCACAGCAATACCGAAGTTCCTGCTACCAACTTCTTAGTTCCTCCAACAAGGCTACACCTACTTCAACAAGGCCACACCTATTCCAACAAGGCTACACCTCCAAATAGTGCTCTATGAGGCTACATGGGCCACTGTCATTCACACCATTCAAACAACTGCCAATTCATCATCAGATCCATTGTGTTTATTTCTGAAATGTATTTATACTCTGGCCACTCCTTGTACTCTCTGTGATGGCTCTCCTTTGTCTCACCCCTGGATTTTAGTACCTTCTTGACTAATACTATTTCTGCCCATCCCTTTGTTTTCTCCTATTACCCATTTGGGGGTGGGGGTTGGGGCATGTGCATGTCCATTACAGGGCAACCTTAAGGTCAGTCTTCAGACACCTTCTACCTTTTGCTTGAGCTGCCAAGTTTTACTGGCTGCGGTTGGAATGTGGGCCCTTGTTCAAATACATTTCCACCAGCTTTCCATTTTTGATTGTTCCCTTACTGCTCAATGATAAAATTTACTGCATAGGCCAGCAAGCTGGCCCATGAGCTCCCAGGGCTTCATGTTGCATTGCCGAGATTTGAGGTATACCATGGTATTCAGATTTTGATGTGAATTTGCTGCACTGAAACTGAGGTCCTCATAAATGCAAGGCAAATCCTTTACCAACTAAGCCAGCTTCCAGCCCTTTCCCGTGTCCTTTTAATATAGTCTCTGGAGAGCAATCAGAGAAAACTATTGATTTATTTATGTTGTCAGCATTTCATGATGTAACCCAGGCTGTCATCATGCCTGGTTTAGAGGACTCCTGTACACAAATTTTTCCAAGGCGCCCAGTCTCAAGGGAGAAGTGGGGCCTTACAGTGGTCTCCTTGGCCCTATCAAGTCTTGCTCAGTCTCATCTCTCTGGCTCTCCCTCTCCCTGCCCCCTCCCTCCTGCTGCTGTATCTGCAGGCCTATCACACTAGTATTCCTTGGCTTTTGTGCTTGTTTCTCAGCCTGGAAGGCTTTCCCACATGTTTGCACAGAGCTTCCTGGTTTTTGGGTTTCTTGGTTGCCTTCCCAGAGAGGTAATCCCTGACTTTTCATCTCAGTGTTGCACCCGAGGCCTAGCCTTTCAAACCGTAGTATGCCTTGTTCTTCTGCATTTGTTTTTTGAGTTCTCTGTGTAGTCTTGGCTAGCCTGAAACTTGGAGAGCTCTGCCTGAGTGCTCGGATTAGAGAGATACACTCCCATGCCTATGCCCTCATATTTAGTCAGTACTTCATGTACATTCCTTTGCTCATTCCTCTTTATCCCTCTGGGATGTGGGCACATGAGGTCAGGGACTGTGTAATACAGTATCTCTAGCCTTACAACACGGATGACTGTTTACAGATTTCTGTAGGTATTGTTGAGAAATTGGGTGAATAATTGAATGGTTATCCTGTTATTGTTTCCACTATTCTCAGTTTGCTGTCACTCTCAGATTAAATGTGGTTGTCTTGGTAAAGAATCTGTCTGATGTCCCAATGTTAAAACAAAAAGTCTCTTTACAATTTCTTTTTTTTTTTTTTTCATATTGTGATTCAAAACTTATGCTTTGTTATTTGTGTGGTTGTCCGCCTTTTCCATTCTAGCCTAAGCCACTTATATAAAAACAAGAATTGTGCTTGGCTTTCTGTTTCATTCACCAACAATGAGCATACTATATACTGCTGTGATTTTGAGTCTGCAAGTGGAAAGCCATGCAGCTCCACTTAGCTTATTCTACACTCTGTTTTCATCTCCATGAGAGCACTTTGAAGAGGTACATCAGGATATGGCAGCATGCCTGTATTGTCAGTACTGAGGAGACTGAGGTCTGTCATGAGTTCAAGGGTCATCTGAGGTACAGATGAAGACCCTGTCACAAAAAAAGAGCAAAAGGTAGCTTCTTTTTAATATTAGGGGGCTAGAAAGGAAGGCATTTTTTATACCATAGTGGAAAAGCGGCCCTTTCTATTTTGGTGGTGGCGACATTTTCACTGTCACGTGTCTGTAAGATAATTATAGACATGATCCATAAATAAGGAGAAACATGGGGTGTAACTCGGTACTATGCTTTTTTTTTTTTTTCTAACTAGGTACACATCTAAACCTGAGAGAAAATTAGTCTATGCTATTTTCCTTAAGTGGCCTATCTCAGGAAAGCTGTTTCTTGGACAGCCCATAGGTAGCCTGGGAGAAACAGAGGTAAGAAAAATTTTATCTTGACTGTTCTCTGGGGAGAATACAAATTGTTTTAATTTCAAAAGGGAACTTTCATGTTATCCTCTGGTGCGTAGGGTAAAGTGACTTAAATGAACTTAGACAGTGCAGTGGTGGCAACTGGTTAGCCTCAACTTCTTGAAATTCTGGATGTCATAGTGATGTACTTGGGAACATTTGTACATTGTCTGTGTTTCCAATTACAGGTACAACTACTGGGCCATGGACAACCACTGACCTGGACTTCTTCAAAGCTAAGTGGTATTATAGTGGAGTTGCCACAGCTAAGCCTTCATCAGATGCCCTGTAAATGGGGATGGACTCTCGCACTAACTAATGTAATTTAACCTGCAGCTGAGAGACATATGCTACAGGTACCTCTAACCCCAGGAAATGGCAGCGTTTTAAAAAGTGGCACTAAAGAAATCAGGGAAAAAATGATAAGAAAAAGCAAGTCATTAGGCAATGCAGCCTCCTTTTCTTTTATTCCTAAATTCTTTCTTAAATTGCTCATGTTACTATTTGAACATTTCAATGCTTTTCTACATAGTCTTCTTACTGAATTCATTTTACATGTGAATCTTAGGTGGAAATATGTTTTAGAGAAGCTAGAAACTTATGATGCTATGGCTGAATTTTCTCCCAACTCCTGTACTTATATTGAAGCCTTAACACCCCATGTGGCTGTATTTAGAAACAGAGCCCTTAAAAAGAGATGGTTAAGATTAATCTGAATCATAAGGCTAGCCTTAATACAAGAGGATGTAGTGTCCTGAAAAGGAAATAAAGAGACAACAAAGATGCAAGAGCATAGGGGAAGCCATGTAAAGTGATGGCAAGAAGGCTACCATCTGCAAGGCAAGAAGAGTGAAGAAGAAACCAAATCTCTCAACACCCTAATCTTGGACTTCTGGCACCAAGACTGTGAGAAAAATAACTTCCTGTTGTTGAAGCCATTCAGGATGTGTTTGGCCTCCCCTCACTATGTTACTGAATCCTCATATATAATGCAGGCAGTGTGTAATACATGTGGTTGGCTCTATGTCTCCAGTGACTTCAGTGATTATCTTTTTATTTTAAAGACTTCTATTTGCTGTAGACATTTTGAAATAACAAGTCACCACTTAGATCACCACTGTTAACATTTCAGTTTATATTCTTCCAATTTGGGGACAGAAAGAGGCATGAGATTGAAGGATAGAGTTACATTTTAATAAGGGGTAAAACTCAAGTTGCAAACCTAGTTGAAAATCAGGAAGGTATAGTTAATTACTTTTTTTGTTGCTGTGATAAAACATAATGACCAAAGCAATTTATAGAAGGAGGAGTTTGTTTTGGCTTACAGTGCTAGAAGTAAGAGTCTATCATAGTGTGGAGGTAGAGCAACAAGCAGGCCTGGCAGTTGGAGGCCATAGCTATAGTGGGACTTTCTGGACCTGCCAGCTCTTAAAATAAAACACTGAGACTTATTTTCATTATGACTTAGGCCTTAGCTTGGGCTACCTCCCAGCTAGATCATCTAATTTAATTAATCTGACTATTTTAATCAATGACCCACCATGTGGACCGTTACCCCTCTTTTATTCAGTACCGGCAACTGTTCCCCTCCATGTCATACTGGCCAATCTCATGTATCTGATTCTTCTCCTAGAGACTCTCTCAGCCTGGATGTCCTGCCTCTTCTCTCCTGCTTAAGGAACTTAAGCAGAAAGGCAAACAACTCAAAATAGGATCAGGAAATCCCTGAAGCTGACCAGCTTTACTAGTAATAAAAGTAATACTAGTAAATAATAAAAGTAATAAAAGCTTTGCATCTCCTTCAAGCAGAAGGAAGCTGAGTTATAAAGAAGACTAAGACCAGACTAGCTGCCTGGAGAAGGTCTAGACCGGAGCCACTTGGAAAGATACTCTCCAGTCTGTTGAGCTGGCTATCGGCTGTGCAGTGCACTCCAGGTTCCCAGTTTATGTGAGATGTCAACTGTACTGGGCTGAAATGATCAGTATCCACTCAGACCCACCCAAGATCAAGTTCTCTGCACAAAGACATTTATGTGCTCCAAGGAAACAAAGAACAAGGAATAAGAGACAAAAACTTGAGACAGAGGATGAGGGAGAAGGGGAAGAAAACAAGGGAGAGAGGTCAGGGAGAGTTGTCCTGGGGAACAAAGAACTGCCTTTGGATACAGAGGAGACAGATGTGGCCCGTACACAAATGGTGGTTTATAAAGCTAAAGGGGGAAAACCCATGTTAGGATGAGGTGTTTAATTTTAATTGGACAAGTTAATTAGGTGAGCCAAAGGGAGCTTTTGGTTTCTGGACTTCAATACTTTGATAGCTGGACCTTGGTAGTCAGCCTTAGAAGGAAGAAGTAGCCAAATATGGGAACAGACCTTGGTGGTTAGCTTTAGAAATGTAACCTAATGGTTTTTAGCAAGGCAGAAAGGAATGAGGGAGAAGGGCATGGGCTACCAGTGCCACATGCTCATGTAGACTAGAAACCTTTCTGGGGTGGGCTTTTGTGATGCAGTTATCTCTGAGTCACTTCTGCTCCTGTATTTAATTTCTCACCCACATTTCTGTAAGTAACTCCAATAAAACTCATTGGTTCACCAAGTTGGACTTTGGTAGTATCTGTAATTTGGCCTGTCATGAGTATAGGGTAAAAGGTCCAAGCTTTCTTCCAGATTTGAAAAGCCACCAATACCTGAGCTTAAAACCTCACTACTCCTTGAGCTCAAAAACCTACCAGTTGCTGAGCTCAATCCCACCAGTCCCTGGGTTTGCCTCATTCTCAGGACTTGAAATCTCACCCATTTCCACTTTGGAAAACTCCATTCCCAAGAAACTATATATAAGCCTGTCTCCTGTGTAGTCCCATGCTGCTTCTCCCCTGAACAGAGACAGCCATGTTCTTATGTCTTTCCCAATAAATCTCTAGTGTGCGGTTTGTCGTGTGGTGTGGTATTTGTGGTATTCCTTGGCTGCCAACCACCAGGGTACCTTTCCCTTCAGAACTGCAATGCTTCCATTTTCAGAACTGTGACACTTGCAATGGGGTTAGTAGACAGCTGTGTTAGTAGACACTAGCTGGGGTTAGTAGACAGCTGTGTTGTATCTACTCAAGACAAGTTTTGTCACACAACAGAAGACATGGAATGGAATGTTAGAGTTAAAATAATGTATTAGTTTGTATGTCACCTTGTGAGGGCTATACTGTGATTGTTGATTTTCCTTGTTAATCTAATTGTGTTTGGAACCACCTGCGGGGATGACTCTGGACATATTGTGGGGCCAATTACAGAGAAGTTCAACTTCAGTAGAAAGACTTAACCTGGATACAGGTAACACCATCCCATGGTCTGGGGATGACAGAAAGAAGAAAAGGAGGAGGGGGGGGGAGAAAGAAGGAAAGAAAGAAAAAGAAAGAAAGAAAGAAAGAAAGAAAGAAAGAAAGAAAGAAAGAAA
>NW_026596089.1:2230696-2271758 GCF_907164565.1 Psammomys obesus | reverse complement strand
AAAGAAAGAAAGAAAGAAAGAAAGAAAGAAAGAAAGAAAGAAAGAAAGAAAGGAAGGAAAGAAGAAAGAAAGCAAAAGTGAGAGGGGAGGGAGAGGGAGGGAGAAAGGAAAGAAGGAAGGAAGGAAGGAAGGAAGGAAGAAAAAAAAAGCGAGTACTGGCCATTGATTTCTCTACACACTGACTTGCAGACTCAATGGGAATTGCTGTCTCATGCCCTGATGCATGCTTCTCACTAGGATGGCTATATCCTTAAACTGTGAGTCCAAAATAAATGTTTCTTTCTTTATATTGTTTTGTCATCACAGTAATGCAGAAGTAACTAATACAGCTACTCATTAGCTAAGCCCTGTATAAAATTTGCTTTAGACATTTTCACATTTTTTTTTCCCAACTGTATCAAGAAGAGAAGGCTAAGAATTTAAGCAGTTCATAATTATTTTTTCCTCTCAAAAACACTTTCTTAAACAGACAACTCAACATTTGTTTTAAGATTCTTACACCAGTTTGGATTGTTCCTTTTTTAAATTTTGTGGGAATTTTTTTTTTGGGGGGGGGCGGTCTAGAATTTGATCATTTAAACCTATATATAATGGTTCACTAATAAAATGTTGAGGTTAGGACTAACTGAAATATTTTCCCACATGAATATTTTGACATAGTTTTGAATAGTTAACTAGTAGCAGGGAGGTGTTATGGGCACATCTGCATTCCCTGTTACTTGGAGGAGGAAGCAGTAAGAAATCTTGAGCATTAAAATTTCGAGTCTAGTCTGGATAACATAGTGAGTCTTGCCTCAAAAAGAGAAAGCTTCAGGGCTGGAGAGATGGTGTACATGTTAAGAACACCAGCTGTTCTTCCAAGGGTCCTGAGTTCAATTCCCAGCAACCACATGGGGCTCATAGCCATCTACAGTGAGATCAGGTGCCCTCTTCTGGTGCACAGGCACACATAGAGACAGAATGCTGTATAAATAATAAATAAATAAATCTTTTGAAAAAAGAGAGAGAAAGCCTCAATATTTTCAAGATCTTTAGCAATGGGTAATTTTTTAAAATGTTTCCAACCTTAAAGAATGACTTTAGGAGGTAAATATGGTGAATATATTTTATTTTATTCTCTCTGTATAAACAATAGATATACATACATAATATAACAAAAATATGACTATTTAGAAATAATTTGTTTTGTTTGGTTCTTATTTGTTTTAGATGGTCTCTGTATGCAGTCCATGCTGGCCTTGAACATATGATGCTCCCACCTCTTGAGTACTGGGAAAATAAGTATGTGTCATCATATCTGACCATGTTGAACATCTTTTTGGAAATCAGTTGTTCCTTAAACTTATATATCAGCGTTACTATTATTTTCACCTCATTGTACATCATCATTGTAGTGGTGGTTTGAATGAGAATGGACCCCATACGCTAATATGTTTGAATATTTGGTACCATTTCATGTAAATTTGTGAAGGAGTAGTATGTGTCACCTTGTTGGATGAGGTGTGTCAGAAGCTTAAAACCTTTCCAAGTGTCTTTCTGCCTCCTGCTGTGGATCAAGATGTGATCTCTCAGCTGCTACTTCAGCCTCTCACCTCCATGTTCTTGTTCTGCCACCACAGACCGTAATCTTTTTTTTTTAATTTTTTAATTTTTTTTGACTGTAATCTTCTAACCACAAACCCAATTAAATTCTCTCTCTATTATAGGTTGCCTTGGTCATAGTGTTTTGTCACAGCAATAAAAAAGTAACACAAAGATCTAAGTAGGTTTTTGTGGTTTGCATGAGAAAAGTCCTCCATATAGTCAAGTATTTGGACACTTGGTTCTCCACTGGGTCACACTCAACTGGGTTGGATGATGCAGCCTTGCTGTAGGAAGTATATCACAAGGATTAGGCTTTGATAGTATAGTGCTCCTTACCTGTGAGACATGATCCTTTGGCAAACCACTATCTCCAAAAATATTTACATTACAATTCATAAGAGTAGGGAGTTACAGTTATGAAGTAGCAATGAAATGATTTTATTGTTGGGGTCACCACAACATGAACTGTTAAAGGGTTGCAGTGTTAGGAAGGTTGAGAATCACTGGTGTAGAGTTCAACCTATCCAGTTCACTCTCTGGATAGGATGTGCAAGCTGCTGTTCAGCAGCAAGTGCCAGAAACCACTAAGTGGCAAGTTTGGCTTTGGGCATAAAGTTGTGTAATTCAAATGGTGATTTCTGTACCCCCACCCCCAAACCCCATATCTGGTTGCAATCCTTGTTCTGAGAATGTCCTCTGTGTTGTGTAAACGCTGCTTCCCAATTGTCTCCTGATATGCAAGTTAGGCAGCCTACAGCAAATTGCTGAGCTTGGGAGAGAATAGGGCTGGACACCCTGCTGGGCAGGGGAAGAAGTGTTTTAAAGGAGGAAGAAGAGAATTGAGCCACTGGGAGAGGTCTAGGTGATACCAGGAAAGTAGCTGGAGCAGGAAAAACTACAAAGTACAAGTATCTGTAATGTTTGCTTGGAAGAAGCCAAAGTAGTTTAGAGGGTTAAGAATAGATTTATAACTGCACAGTTATTGTTCTGTGAAGCTTGTTAAAATAATATGAGAGTTTCAATTATTTGTGTGATAGCCAAGTTAAGAGGGAAACTGAAAAACAAACACAGTTTTATAAAAATAACTTTAACATTTGGCTGACTGAACTATGGGCTATAGGTAGGAGGCACAGCCCCATTAAGAGTGACTGGAGGTCTGGGACATGCAAGTTTGGGACAGGCAGACATTTATTACAGATGATGGTTATATTAGAGATGACTTTGCAGATTGAAGCTGATGATGCTCTTGCATATATATCTAGTAGAATACAACAATTTTTAGACATTGTGACACAAAACATGCTACAGGTATATTTTAACAATCCTACAGGTCAAACAATTATGGAAAGATCTAACCGCACTTTAAAGGATATCCTCATAAATCAGAATGGGGATATGGGATCTAGACTAAATAATGCTCTCTTGACTTTAAATTTTTTAAATGTCACTGTAACAGGTAGCACAGAGGACTGCTCAATTAAATCAGTCTATATACTTTAAGAATGTGCTGAACTTCAGAATGGAAATCAGGAAATGTATTGCACTGGGTAAGAGGTTATACCTTTGTTTCAATAGGAAATGAAAAGCTGTGGATTCCTTCAAAGTTAATTAAGATTAGATTTGACTAGGGGACCTCCAGAAAATCTTGGCTGCAGACATGTTAGGAAGAAAACCAGAAGAACAATAAGATAGGTGACATAAATTCTAATTCCTTCTACAGCAGCTCTGAGACTGGCTGAGGATGAATGTTCCTGCAGTAGCCAATAAATATTGTTGGCTACAGAGTCCTCATAACTTATTATTACATGCCATCCTTCGAAATTGGCATGGATGGAGATTTATATTATAGTTTGGTTATGCAGTACAAATGGACTTATAAAGTTTGATACCTTTCACATGCTCAAATATAGATCAGAAAATCTTTAGTTGATTTGTGCACACCACACATACCATGCTGTGTTTATGCAGAAATGTTTGTTACCTTTGAAAGTTCATATTTTCAGAGCAAAAAGACCAGACACCAATGAAGACAAAGCAAGTAGCACAGATGGAGACACCAATGAAGACAAAGCAAGTAGCACAGATGGTCCAGCCTTACAGACTGCCTCAGTTACCATTTCCTAAAATGTTGCATCCTGGACAACTTCCAAGTGGCTAGGTCAAATGTTCCAGCCTCATAGAATACTCCAGTCAGGGCTTCAGTTAAGCCCTGCATTGTTCTTTCACACAGAGACTGGATAGCAATGATACAGCCAGCCCTCCCAGGACTTGACTACTTTCCCAATTTTCTTAGGGCCCCCAAAGATGCCTTTGCCACCAGACCATAGAAAGCAATCTTAAGAGAATGATGCCCTCATTCCCAAGAGGTAGGGTGGTTGGATTTTAGTAGTTTTTTGGTTTATGGATGGTTGTTGTCATTTAGGGGGGTGGTTGCAAATTGTTATTGGTCATGGTCAGGGAGGAACCAAAGTAAAGGAGGTTAGATTAGGGATCTCTTTCTCCCCTCTACCTTTCTTTCCTGTCTACTGGTAGGGGCTGAGAAGGGTGCATAGGGGATGAAAAGACAAAAAGGGGTTATAGAGGGAAAGGGTAGATGATTATATCTACTTTTAGACAAGAGAGTAACTTGTCTAAATATTGTCTAAAAAAACTCAAATATTTTACACTGTTAGGGATTTTTGTATATTGATAGAAATTTAAGGCTAGATTTACTGCAGCATATTGTATGTATATTTTAACTCTTGTTTAAGGTATTGTACATATGCAACTCATTAAAAAACAATGTAAAATTCTAGTCTTTGGAAGCTACTATTGCAATCTGTTTTGGATAAATAGGAAAACAAGTTAATAGTTACCCATAAATAATCAAACTTGTAGTCTTGTTAGGTACTAATTTAATTAATTATAGAAATAAGTTTTATTTTGACTCCTGTACATGTTTTCTGGCACAGCTATACCACTGGAAATGGAGAGAGTCATGAACCCAGCACAGCTGCTCGACACAGTTCCAGCAAAGCTCAGCACAACACTACAACTGCTGTCCTATCTATAACTTTTGATTTCTGGGTTTTGATTTTTGTGTGTTGTATTATTGGGGACTTTTCTACATTATGATTCAATTTCTTTCTCCAAAAAAAAAAAAAAAGTCATGTGTGAGTCTTTTTAAAGGAAAATTCTAAAATTAACTTTATCTGGCCACTATTTGGAAATCTTCCTTATGCACTGGCGATCAATAAGCACAGATAAGCACATAGCTAGATGAGGCCATTACTTCAGGACTCTCCTTGGGGTATCTGCTCTTGAGCTAACTAAAAGAAGCATTATTGGTGCAGGGTAAACAGAGACAGTTGACAAATTCTGACTGGCCAGGAGAATAGGTTACAATTCAAGGCCTCAATTTATTACAGGTTTAGAGCTCTCTGAAAATGTAGTTCAAAGATAGAAGGTCAGACAGGATACATCCCCAGGGGAATAAAATTTAGTAAATAAGCTAGATTGACTAAAATAACTTTTTCTACTTTATAGTGTAGATGATGATACATATAGTAAAAGGAGTTCGATATTAGTACTTGTGATTGATAAAAAGACTGGTTCCGATATTTTCTGTTTGTCTGGAGGGCTTTCAAACAGCAAACATTGCCAGCCAAAAAGTAAGCTGTCATATAAAATATGTGTTTGTTTTGGAAAAGACATTCTTTGGATTCTTTAAATTGGAGTTATAGGGCTAGTACTAATAAAATCTGTTCTGTTTATATTTTCTAATTGTAACTGAACTTGTAACCCTGGACATGTAATGAAAAATCAAACACATTCTCCTTACCACTTGGAAATTCATTAGTCTTTGTTCTGTGAAATTGTGTAAGAAGCACCTGGGTTGCTAGTAAGTCAGAGCCACATAAGCAGCCTGATTGCTTAGACAGTCAAAGCTGCTAAATTCCCCCAACCATCTTCTGACACACTCTCTCCCCTCACGGACTCCTTACTCCCTCTGCAGGCAGCCCTGTTAGCAAAGACCCTCTGACTCTTTGTGTTGGGGAAGCCCCCCCCCCCCACCACCACAGAAGAGCCCAGAAGTTTTCACAGTTAAACAGTAAATAGAAACAAGCAACATTTGTCTGTTTAGATATACTGAGATAGATAGGTGGTCTTCAAACACTTCATAGCTCTACAGAATATGTCCTTTAAGATATTTTAATAATAAAAAGCCTTTTATGACAGTGAGACAGTTCAGGTCCTGGCAGCACCCTCAATCTACTTCAAAGAAGATGCTGAGCACTGAAGAACCTCTTCATGGAGCTTGCTTCAAATGTGGCAAAGTTAGCCACTGGGGGGGGGGGGAATGCTCTTACCTCAACTGCTGACAGCATGCTGTCCAAACTGTGGTCAAGCAGGACATTAGGAAGTAGATTGTCCAACTTTGCCAAGACAAGGTAGGGCAGTCCTTCATAATTCTTGCTTCATAGAAAAGTTTGTCAGATGTTCTGGACCTGTAGGCTGAAGATGGATGCTCCAGTGAAACAGAGGAACCTTGAGTGACTGTCCAGGCAGCCTAAAGTCTGTCATTTCTGTAGTTTTAGAAGCTGCTTGCTCTGCACTTCCTGTTTACTTAGTTAATATTTATCTTTTTAAGGCCTCTCTGTTGGGGTTGAAGTATAGATAGTTTTAGTCTGACATATAAACTTAACTTATTTAAGATTTAAGACAATGTTTTAAGGTCTGAAAGGATTTTTTAGGTTGGTAATGCAAGTTATGAAAGTTAGAGGATACAAAAGCTTGGACAGTGATGGAAAGTGATGAGGAGTCAGGGCTTTGGACTCTCCAAGAAAGCATAGACGACAGAATGCTTTCTCCAAGGCTGCCAAATACAAATGGATTGGACATTGTGAATGTCATTCCTACCTGATAGTTCTCACAATTGTTTTTATTGTATATAGTTTATTCATGTTAGAGAAAAAGCCATTTATTGGACTAAAAGAGGGAGATGTTGGGGTAATTTCTGTACCCTAGTGAAGGGTGTCTCTGTATAGTCAATTGTTGATTGCTAAACTGGCAGAGAGCTGAGTACTGTCTGGATCTTGGTATTGTTATTCTTATGAATCAATACCTGCATCATATTTTGTAAACAGCCATCTTCCCTCACCATTTGACCAGCTTACCTACCTCCCTAGGTGGTTGTAGTCTAGAGAAAGCCCTTTATTGTTAGTCTGTGTTTAGACTCTTACCTTTCAAAATAAATGTACACTTTCACAAGTTAGAGTACTCGATAGGTAGGGCTAAGCCCTTAGGGTTCAATTTACTTTTGTTAGCAGCACAGAGAGGCTTCTTTTTTTGATGCTGTAAAACTCTAACAATTGCAGTTGCTTTCTTCAGACTTGCCTTGTCTGAAGCATTAAAATTTTCTTCACTAAACTGAATTTTTGTTTATCATTCTGGTCTGAATGTAGATCTCAGGACAGCAACCAATAACTTGCCACAGTTGTTACAATGTCTTAAGATTTTCTCTGGCAAACATTTCATTCCATTAATCCCACCAGGTGAGAATAAGATCACCACTACAATTTTGAGCCATATTGAAGCAAGCTTGATTTTATTGTGGTGCACCCAAAAGCTGGCCAGTTACTGCCTCCTAAGTTGGATTAAAGAGAGCAGCCTTCAAATCCATTTCTTGGGCTCCCTTTAAGGAATAAAATCACAAGTAGTTACAATGCACATTTACAGAAGAAAGACAATAGGCCAATTAAAACAAAAAATATTTTAAAAAATCTGCCATGTGGTCGCCATGTGATTAGGCAGGGTCAGGAAGGGTCAGGGAGGGTCTGGTCTTCTCAAAAACAAGAGAAGGTCATGGGTTGGGGCAGGTCAGGCTCCAGGAAACAGACTATAAAACAGCAACTCAGCTCTTACAGTAAAAGGAAACTTATTTTAAATAATACAGCATAATGGCTTCTGCTTTCAAAATGGAGTTAGGCAGGTTCTTCAATTTGTTTTGACTTTTTATTCACATTTTCAGGACCCAGGCAGAAAGTAGCAAAGGCTGGTTTTGTTTTCAAAGAATCCTCATTCCCTCTAAGGCCTTGTGAGTTGGGATTTCACTTGTACCTGTCTTGGCATTCTGATTTTCTGAATCCCCACTAGCTTGACTTCTTCAGCCCTGCCTGTACATGCCCTGTACCTAGTGCTTCTCTAGCAGGAAGCTCCAAGTGCTACCACAGACCAGTTCTGAAGGTCTAGAACCACATGGTGAAATCCATCCAAAAGCTATGTTTCTTGGTATGCACTTTTGACTTACTCTGACAAAATACCTAACAAAGACAACTTACAGGTTTATTTTATTTCACATTTTAAGGATTCAGCCCATCATCCTCGGGAAAGGCATGCAGGCAGAAACAGCTAGCCACATTGTCAGAAAGCAGAAAGATGAATGCTTGTTTTCCACTTTTTTTTTTTTTTTTAAAATCATTTCTGTTCAATCTGGGATTTCAGTTAATGGAATGGTGCTATCCATATTCAGGGTTAATCTCTCTATAGCTTCCATGACCAAAGACACATTTTGGCAATTCCAATGTAGTTGACATGGAAAATTAGCCATCACAGTAGCTATGAGGAAGGTACATTATAAAATATATCAACATTCAGAGGGACTGATAAGATGTACTACTACTAATTAGATGTACTACTACTAATTAGATGTACTACTACTAATTAGATTATATAACAAAAATCTGAGAACCTAAATTCAAATTTATTAAGGGATAACATTGCTTACATGTGAAATGTACTATATTTGTGTCTATGAATACTAAAATAAGGATTCAAAATCACTAAAGCATATTAAGGTCATCTATGGTATGGAAGACAAGAATTATGAGGATAATTAAAAATTATATCTTTAATTACCTACATCAGGTAACAGTTTTGTCCTCCAACCAATTAATCTTGTCCCTAGAGTTGTCTTGCTTGAATTCCAGTCAGTTTTTGTACTTCCTGTCTAAATACTGAAAGCATATGAAACTAGATCACTGGGTTGAATAAAATAGACACTCATGCTGACTTTACTGTTTCAAATGTCATCTCATTTTCTTATGAATGTCATAGTGAGGTAACACAACTGCTCTGAAAGGTCAGACTATCCAAATACCTATGAATTAGGAAAACTTCATTTTCTTTTGTTAAGTCAAAAAATTCATAGATAAAAATCTGCCAATCTCATTTCCAAGCAAAATAACCACCCTTCTCACCTATACACCTATAACAAGTACATTTATTATGTTTGGAAAGGGAAACAAGTGAAGCAACTTAATGCTCATTTAACCAACCTACTAATTAGCTGACACTCATTTCCTGCTGACTGATTTCTAAGATACGCAAAGGTTTTCAGTGAGTGCATGCCCTCCACTTCCACTCCCACATGCACCTGTGGTGTGTGTACCAAAGCTTAATTATGTGGCTGCAATGGGCTGAATATGTCCATCACAAACCTCCAAAATATGATCTTGGAAATAAAATCTTTATTAATGTAATTAAGTTCTGAAAGAAGCCCATGCTGGATGGGGGGGGGGTGTGGACAGTAACTTTACACCCTAAAAAAGAACAGAGACACACGATTAGGATTACATTTCTACAACAAAACAAAAAACGATGAATGAATGGTGCCACCAGAATCTGAGGGTGACCAAAGAACAGAAGGACTTTCCCTAGAGCCTTCAGAGGGAGCATAATCCCATTGATACTGTGGTTTTAGGCTTCACATCAGAAGTAAGAGAAAAGATTTTTGGTGTTCCAAGTAACCCAGTTAACAGTAATTTGTTACAACAGCCCTAGGAGACTATTACAAATTAATTATGCCAGTGGGATATTTTATTATCTTTATTGTATAAGCTATGACTGCAGAGCTGCAGTTTTCTTGACAGCTAAACTGAATACTGTGGATTGACTAGATAAAAAGAGCATTGCCTTTTTAAAATTTGTTTTTTATTATTAGTTACATTTTATTAACTCTGTATCCCAGCTGTATCCTGCTCCCTCATTCCCTCCCAATTCCACCCTCCCTCCCTCCCTCATCTCCTCCCTGTCCCTTTCCAAGTCCACTGATAGGGAAGGACAGCCTCCCCTATCATCTGACCCTGTTTCATCAGGTATCTTCAGGACTGGCTGCAAAGCCCTCCTAGCAGGGCTGCTTCTCCCTTGGGTGGGGAGGTCAAAGAGACTGCCATTGAGTTCATGTCAGAAAGTCTGTTCCCCTTTCTAGGAAAACCCACTTGGTTACTGAGCTACCACGGGCTACACCCGGGCAGAGGTTCTAGGTTATATCTATATACGGTCCTTGTTTGGAGAAACAGTCTTGTAGAAGACCCCTGTGCCCAGATATATTTGGTTCTTATGGAGCTCCTGTCCTCTCCAAGTCATACCAACTCCCCCTTCTTTCATATGATTCTCTGCACTCTGCCCAAGGTTTGGTTATGAGTCTTAGTATCTGCTTTGATACACTGCTAGGTAGAGTCTTTCAGAGG
This sequence comes from Psammomys obesus, assembly GCF_907164565.1. Taxonomy (NCBI): domain Eukaryota; kingdom Metazoa; phylum Chordata; class Mammalia; order Rodentia; family Muridae; genus Psammomys; species Psammomys obesus. The sequence continues at coordinate 2,261,664 of NW_026596089.1, read as the reverse complement.
CCCTCTGCGGTAGGCAAGCATTGCCTTTAAACAAAAAGATAAATATTAAAAAAATACTACTGGTTTAATATGAGTAAAACCTTACTACAAATGGGGAAGCATAATAAAATCTACATGAATGTTGCATGTGCTTTTACCAGTCAGGAGTCTTACCGGGAAGGGTCTGTGCAATCGCTACTGGGGAACATAGATGCACCCTGAAAAGTGAGACAAGACCTAGATCCTATGGGAAATATTGACTAATTAAGAGTGTTTGGATTTTAAGTTAAAGTGTGTAAGGCTTTATGATAGCCTGTTTTAAATCACTTTCAAACCAAACAAGAGGGTTTCTAGCACTATTAGAAACAAATTAGTAATATGCAGGGTCAATCAACTTTACATGCATAGGTCATTTATTTCAATTCTTTTAAACTCTGCCTCTTCTTCAGTCTTGACTCTTCAAATGATGATGATTCCGGTGATAATTTTCTGCTGTACAATTTTCTTCTGACACGGCTATACCTGTGCAATCTCAAAGTTTACGTGGTTGAAATCCTGGGCATTTTCGGAAGAGATGCATGTCCCATTCCACAGATATATTTCCTAACATTCCAATATGCGATTTCTTTCTTATTCAATTAGAAATGACATTATCAGTATATCTTATCAAAATTTAAAGATAAGTGTGTCTGTTTGACATCTTTATATGTGTGTGTTTTGTTACAGACCTCAGTCAAGCTTTAGAGAGCCCTTTACCATTCATTTTCTACCATCTCCTGTTTAGCTCTATTGTATAATGTGGCAGAGACACAAAACTATGTTTTAAAAACAAACTACTATTGGATATTGCTGACCCTTGACTGAGTCAGTTCTGCCTTAATGCCCTTCTAATTGAAGAACCAGAGGTAAGCTAGAGACAAGAAATAATTTATTTTTATCTACAGCTTTTCTGAAAAAAAAAAAAAAACAACAAAACAAAATAAACAAACAAAAACAAGATAGAAGAAAGTACCAACTATGTATCAGTTAAAACTTAAAACGAGCATGATCTCTTAAAAAAACAGCAAAAACAAATAAATTAATGGCTGAAAAGTATTAATTAAACAAAACTATATTTTATTAAAATAGTTTATTGCAACAAGTTATGCTCAAAATCAATACAAAGTTATTAAAGTTATTTATAGACAAATGAATAAAACTTGGTAATTATTAATAATTGTGAGTAAACAGCATCAACATAACATTAACCTGTAAATCTATATGTAACTTTCTGAGGGTTGCTAACAAAGCTTTAGAAAATGCTGCAAATAAATATTGAAGAGAAAATAGCAAAGAAAAAGAAAGTTGATCATAGGTGTTAAAATTCACTGATTTCTAGAAGATAAGCCCTCTGTCAAGGTATGTGTGAGACAAATCACGTGTTCCTTCAAAGGGTGACTGAAGAGAATCCGGCTTGCTCTTCTCTACTTCAGGGTCCAGGAAACTTCAGAGTCCACACATCCTAGATCTACTTCTCAACACAGATTTTCCGTCATTATATGTATGAAAGGACACCACATCCCATATGTGTATGCATAAAAATATATGCTTGGTTTTATCAGCTATCCAGGTCATGAGTGATCCTGAAGTAATCTGTACACCAGGGAGATACACCTGCTGAAGTAAGCTGCTGATGAATTAAAAATACAGTAAGGTGCCAAATGAATCTACTTCATTATGAAATGAAGGCTTTGCTTAAGAATATATTTTATTAGGCATTTTGGTTGCAAATTGTCACTTTAGGTATAGATGATTTATTCAGAGTACATTTTAATGTAGATGACTCCCGTTGTGGTTTTTCTTGTAAGAAAACAAATCATTTCTCCAGTTGTTGGGGAGTACTAAATGCTTCATACACATTAGCAGCAAAGTCTTTTACTTGCTCCATCATCAACAGATCCTAGTAAAAATGATACCAACACAGTTTGTAAGAGGTCAGGTGCTGTGGAGGTCATCTCTACAAGCAAGCAGTGCAAACATGAGCGCATGTACATACAGCACACAAACCATGCACACTTTACTGCAAAGGTTCAAAGTCTCCTGATGGTGAATGTAATAAGCCTGAGGAAATCACCTTTTATCTCAACTAACTGAAATCTCATGTTCTCTTTAAGTAGGACCATAGGCCTCACACTGCAGCAGTATTAAATGGGAAAAGGGAATTTGTCTTCAATATAAATCAGACTCTTTAAAAAATTTTCTTATGGCAGCTGTGGAAATTATTAAAACTTCCCTTACATGTTGTCAATTTAGAAAGCAACATTTCTCACTCTTAAATTTAATTTTAAGTGTATTTTGAAAACAACAGAACTTTTCCTTTAGAATGATGGGAAGTGAGCTTAGGAAAGTATGTTTTCATGTCTATGCTTGTTTTCTTGACGCTGCTTCTACACTACAGTGGCCATGCACTTGAAATATCCACAGACCCCTCACCAGGGTAAACTGAAGCCAGTACTTGTGCTTGATGTTTTGTGTGCTTTCTGACACAGGTCTTGCGGGGTAGCCCACACTGGCCTAGACTCACAGCTCCTACAGGGCATGAGTCTCAGTGTTATAGACATGTATCATCACACACAGCTGCTGCTTATACCATTTTACTGTATAAATGAAACATACAAAAACATCTTAAGCTTACAGATTTTCCACAGCTAGAAACCAGAACACAAGCGGGGCACAGTTACAAATCTTGAAATTCCAGGGACTCTGGACACTGACAGAATATTTTTATTCACAGAAATAAATGAACAAAAAGGCAGATTTATCATTACATGGAATCCACTCTGCGAACCCCAACAAACCTTTAGTAATCAAGATGCTGGTTACTAACTCATTGTTCTCGTGTAGGTATGGAGCTGCCTGTGACATTCGTGTGCTTATGCATTCAGTCAGCTTCTACACCTAACTGGCACAGTACTTCATAAAAACATCTGTTCCAGTGCTCTAAAACCATTTGCATTGTGGGAGTAAGTTACCAGATTCGGCCTTCATATGAATGATTTTCCTGTTTTTTTTTAATTTTTTTTTAATTTATTTTTGTTTTGTTTTTCATTGCCCTTGTAGTTTTGTCCTTAATTCAAAAAACACAGTTTAATGCTACATGGGGCCAACAAGAACATGAACAGAATGTTAGATATATGACCTAAATTCAGAGACAATACTATATTATATTTTATTTTGCAATTGAGCCTGCATGGATTTGCATTTTCTATTTCCATAGGAATCAAACTTTTCTCTCAATTTCTTGGACTCCTAAAGTCATGTCTATCAATCCTGAAGAAGCACTGATTAAAAGCATATTTCTTGAGGAGCTAGACTGACTATGTGAAGCTGAACATGTTAATCTTCTCTGTATCGCTCCAATTTTAGTATATGTGCTACTGAAGTGAGCACGAAGCTGAACATGTTATGGGGGAACATAGGCCAGGCTCATGTCCTGGGTCCCATGCTCAAAGAGGCTCGAAACTTTGGCATCATGGATCCATTTGTTGTTTGGTAAAGCCCATGGGCCCTTTATTCAGAATCACGACTACAAATGCAGACAATAAAACTTACTTTTGTTTTGTTTTAATTATTAGTTATACAAGTTTAAATTAAATGCAATGCACAAAATTGCTTAAGCCTTCAAGCTTTTGGCTGCTGTGTGATACTTTGTTGTATTTCTCATGAATTTGTTAAAATGGGTGCCTATATTGGCCATACCAGAGAGGTTGGCAGAAGCAAAACTGTGAGGCTTATAGTTCTGTGACATGCCATCAGCCTCCTTTACTGGTTCTTCTGCAGTGTGAATGGCCAGCTCTTAGCTTTGGGAGGCGTGACTAGAAAGAACAGGGCAGGGCCACCTGGATGCAAAGGACAGGCTAATGACTCAACAGGGCAGGAAGAATAACAACCTTGGGCACTGTGCACTGGCCCAAGAGGGTAGTCTACACAGAAACCACATAAAGTTGTTTCAGGTGATGACACCAGGCAGATACAACACATATATGAAGGCCTCAGGCTCTCTGTATGGCACATCACTGCAGCAGTTAGTTCCTGAGGCATACTGTAAAACATTTTAAACTATAATATAGTTCCCAAGTTTGTCAATGACTGAAAAAGTACATAGATTCAAAGTTATGCTTTTAATAAAATGCCTTCCCGAATAAATTCTGAAGGAAAAAACCAGAGCTGTAAGCAGTTTGGTGAAAACTTTCTGTACCTTATAATTATGCTTTAATGATCAGATTATTGATACAGTATTAACAGCTATTTTATTAGTTATGAAAACGCCTTATTTTACCACTTTTTTTCAGTTTCTTTTAAACTGTGAAGAACTGCATTGTTAATGGAAAGCATAATGCTACATAAATTAGGCCAGTCTTCAGGACATCTGCACCTCAGCGCAGTCTAGAGTCGGACAGCATGAGAAAGGTTGCTAAGAACGTGCTGTCAAGCACTGCTACTCTTGTGGCCATGCTACCACTCTGAATATGGCTGCAAGCTCTGTTTCAAGTAAATTATCACGGCAGGGAAAGTATTTTTGTTTTGGAAACAACAACAGCATGAACACAGCTAGTTTTCAATACTCCCAACCTTCTCACTTACCTGCACAAAATGACTAGGTGTTTCACTGCAAACTGAATGGATCTGTCCGTTTACTATGGGAATTATCTTAGCTAAAGGCAGGCTGACACTGGACAGACTGAAAACAAATTACCATAGCAGTTACTTTCTGAAATTATACCACAGGCATTTAACATCCTAATTATAAAACTATATACATATTATTGAAGAATACGTATAGAAACGTATTAATAGAAAACTGAAACATAACTTCCCCATCTAAAAATAACTACTATAGTTGACATAGATATTTTATTCTGGCAATTTTTATACATTTTTATTCCTTTCAACTTAAAACTTGAACAACCATATTGTTGTTATAAATAGTTTTCATAGTTTCTATATCTCTGAATGTTGTTTTCAATGATTAGGTGGTAGTTCACAGGAGTTATCACAATGTCACCAGCTTCCTACAACCAGCACTGACATTTTTGCCCTAGTTTTCTTACTATTTAAGTGTCTGTCTAAAAAGAATTTCCAGGTCAAAGGGTATGAATGTAAGGTCTGCAATATCCAGTGCCAGATGCCTCCGGTCCTTATCAGTGTGAGAATTCCTGCACCATTGTGCCCTCTTCCACATCACACACTGTTTTCCTTTCATCTCTGTCTGCCTGATTGGAGGTAATGTTTTACGTCATTATTCTGTTAATTATCAGTCCATTATCTGCTCTGGTTATCTTTACTGGACAACACTAATATCAATAAAACTGTCTATAGTCTCCCATGGGGTTTCAACAGTATTTTAACAGTATTTTAATTTATAGATAAATTTTAGGAGAAGAATTTAACTTTTTTAGTTAACTTTTTTAGTTAATTTTCCTGAGTTTCTAAGTATGAAGTTCTGTGCTGCATAAGATACATTTTTTCCATTAAAAATGACCTTAAATTTTGTAACTATATACTTCACTTAGAAAATTAGAGTCAATTAACAGTTTATTAGTTGTCTGTCTTAAAGACAAGTACAAGAAAATTCAATGGTGCTCCTAAATACTGGTCTTAAAAATGAGCCTTGTCTTAGTCTTTTTTATATTTATTGAATAAGAAAAATGCTGAATGTCCCAATACACATGACCTTAGTGCTGTTCTGAATTTAGTAAATAATCAAGCTGTTTCATTGATAAGTATATTTGATTTCAATTTTTATTGTATCTTTTATTTATAATAATATGCAGTATATTTCTTATTCTATGCCTTTTCAACAACAGAAGAGATTTTTGTCCTGCTGATGTATTTTTATTATTTATTTATTATGCACATATGCATGTGTATGTGTGTCTGTGTGTGAGTACATAATGCAATGTCTGAGTAGAACCCAGAGGAATCAATTTTTTCCTCATACCATGTAGGTCACAAGGATCGAACTTGGGTCAGCAGTTTTGGCAGCAGGCTGCTTTACCTACAGAGCCATCCTACAAGCCTTGTTTTATTAACATATTGTAATTTCACTGTAATAGTTTTACTAATATTTTAACCCATTTTTCATTCTTAATATTATTCGTAATTAGTAATATTCTTAATATTATTCATAATTAGTAATAATGCTGAGGTATAACTAAAATTCTATATTCTGGTATCAGTCAGAAGTTATTGACCATTCAGCTTTCCTAGCCTATAGACCTAAAATCATTTAATCTCTTTCTTACTCTAATAGCTAAAACATGAGAAAAATCCTAAGGTTACTTTAAGAGTCCTCTAAGGTGGGAGCTGGAGAGACAGCTCCGAAGTTAAAAGCACTGACGGTTCTTGCAGAGGACCGGGATTCAATTCCCAGCATCCCTGTCAGGCAGCTCACAACTATCTCTAACTTTAGTTCTGAGAGTTCTGATGGCCTCTTCTGGCCTCCTCAAGCACTACCACATGTACGGCATATACTCTCTTACACACACATAGACATAATGAAAAGATAAAATTTTCTACGAAACATGTTTTAAAATGAAAAGAATGACATTGGCGGTGACATGAAACAAACATTTGACCTCATACACTGACCTGCACCACAACTACATCAACTCCTGATCAGCCACCCTTCTGAACTCCTAGTGAGCTGCTCTTTACTACCAACACTTGCCACATTCAATTGGACCTTTCCTTCTCAGTTACATTCTGAGTCTCCCTTTAATGGCCTGTGTTCTTTCATATCTCTTACCAATGGCACATGTTCCCCATCTCTGGTTTTCTATTTCATATCTATAACCAACTTTATGCTTCAACACTTTTAGAAACATTTCTTCATGCTGTCGGTCATCACTGTTATACCACACAGTATGGAGGTTCCAGCCATCATAGCTATTCAAGAAAAAAAATAACTGAAGGCCAAGGAGATAGCTCAGCGAGAAAAGGTATCTGCTGCCAACCCCATCAACCCAAGTCTGATTTCCAGTACCCACATTATAGGAAAGAATCAGCTCCTGAAAGCTGCCCTCTGTCTCTGTCTCATACACACATATATGCACATGCACACACAAATTAATTGTAAAAATTATTATTTTTTTTTTGAAGCAGGGTCTTACTATGTATCCTTAGCTGGATTAGGGCTATTGCAATTCTGGACCCAACTATTACAAGTCTTTATCACCACTTGGGGAATAACTAGTACTTTGCTAAGTACAGGTTATACTGGAAATTCATTAATAGGAGTATCTTGACTACAGAGAATATATAAGATTTGTCTTCAGCTGATATTTATTTTAAGGTTAGTAACCCTTGCCAGGTGTGGTGGTGCACCCTTGTAATCCCAGCACTTGGGGAGGTAGAGGCAGACAGGTCTCTGTGAGTTCAAGGGCACCCTGGTCTACAAAGCAAGTCCAGGACAGCCAGTGCTACACAGAGAAACCCTGTCTCAATTAAAATAAAAAAAAAAAAGCAAACTTTACTACTAAGAGCATTCCAAATGCTCCCCATTAATGACAAATTATCCTTTCCTGTACAATAAAGAAGGGTCCTCAAGAACCAGACAAAAATGCCTTGCTAGGCCTACGGTAAGAACTCTATTAGAAACCCCCATCTACATTATATACATGCCAGTTACTGTGTCCTCAACATTTAACAGGTGTTTCCAATTCATCAGCCCTGATTTCGTCCTCCACTAGTGTTCAAGAATGACAGAAAACCAAAGGTTCTTAACAAGGATCTGATAAAAGCAAGGATCTTCATCCCATAGTGATAGACACAATAAAACCACAATATAACTTCCAACAACACAAGTCTATTATGTAGTAATAGTCAGAACTGACAAACATTACTAATAATTGAACCAACTATGTAGTTCCCAATTCTATAACAACATAACATGAATATATTTAAGCATTTCTAGAAATAATTATTGGGATATAAGTGAAATATGACTATAAGGAATTCATCAAATAAGAGTCTATAAGCCTGGTTATTACCATGATCAGACCACTGAATTAATACAGGACAGTAATGACTACATTATCAGCTTTTTCATTCTAAAGAATTTAAAAAATGGATTTTGACTTAATAAAAAGGTAGCTTCACAATGCAAATACCTCATTGTAGTAGCAAAGGTGTGGGGAGAAAAAAAAATGCAAGTTTTATTTTTAAAACCAGAAGTAATTTCTGCCAATGCAGAAGTCTTCATGAGAGAAGACTTAATTGGTTAGAAGAGTTTAATTTGCTGAAAAATCAGGGTACAGTTTATCACCTGAAATTTCTGCTTATTTGGTACAAAAATTTAAACACATTGGAAGCATAACATTTTAAGAGCATGTGTTCATATTATACTGTTTTCATATGGCATTTTACCTGTTTATGGAGTTTCCATGTTGTAGGTCCTGTTCAGTGGGCCGAAAGAATTCTGCCATGTTGTCTAGAAGCCGACTGAAGCCTCTGTTTAAACAGGTATTCAAAACTGTACTAAAATCTGGACTAGATAAAATAGTTAGCATATTATTTTCGAGATTCCCAGTGCACAAAAGCAAACCAAAACAAAACTCAAAAAACTTAAAACTAACACATTCAATAACTATGTGGTTGCCTTTGAAATTGTTAACATCTCTAGTTACAATCTAGTTTTCATAGCATGAAAAACTGTCTAAATTTATCAAAGTCAGTTTTTCAAAATTAACCATAAAAAATCAGTTGTATTGTTTAGCTTGACACGATGAGACTAATATGCATTTTGTACAATGTATTTTTTAAAATGTCAGCTGGCAAGAATGCAAACAAATCCAACCACTATAGAAATCAGTATACAGGGACCTCAAAAACTGAAAGCACACCCATCATATGATCCAGCTATGCCACCCCTGAGTTTTTACCCAAAGGGTCCAAGTCAGCATGTCACAGAGGTACTTGCACACTGGTGTTCACTACAGCACTATTTACAATGGCTCAGTGATGCAACCAAACCTAGGTATCCATCAACAGAGGAATGAATACAGAATATGTGGCATATGTACAGAGGAGCACATTACACTCTTCTAACAAACTGACTTCTCCATAATAGAATATGTCTCAGCCATAGAATAAAGTTGCAATATCTGAAGGAAAATGGATACAACTGGAGAGAATCATGTTAAATAAATTAAGTCAGTCTTAGGAAGACAAGTAGGCCATTCTTCTCATTTGTGGGTCTTATATTTTAAGTTCATTCATAAAATTATATATGTGTATATATATATATATATGACATCATATATGTCATATATATGACTTTATATATATATATATATAATATAAATATATGTCATGAAAAAAGAAGCAAAGCTGTATTGGTTGGGGAGAAGGGTGGTAAGGAAGAGGGTATTAAGGAATTGGGTAATAAAGAAGAACAGATAACAGGGGTAATAAAGGAGTGGGCAGCAAGGAATGGGGGATTTACTTGAAATATACAATAAGCTTACATGAAAATGGCATGTAACATATTTAAAAAAACAACAATTCTGCTTCCTTCTGCTTTAGATAGAAAATCCTACCTACAGGAGGGGAATAGATTAAAATTTTAATTTTCACATAATATTACATTGAATATTTGCTCAGAAAACAGTAGAAAATTGTCTTATTTACATTAAAAATACAGACATTTATATGCACTATACATACCTTTCCAGCATGTCTCTTGTCTCATTGAGAAGTTTAATAGTGGTAATATCTCTGGGAGAAAGCCCATAAGCCTATAAAATCAGAAAATTATACTTCAGAGTTTCAAATACTATAAAGCCATGAAGAAAGTAATCATATTAAAAACTCACCAGTTTGGAAAATCTGAATGTCTTTGCTTTGGCAACAACCCAAATTGTCAAATTAAAACAAATAAACTATATATATTGGCTTATATAAGCATGTAGGTAGTACTTAAACATGAATTGGAGTATACTTTGTAAGACTTAATGTATTTATTTAGTATGTATACAGTGTTCTGCCTGCACATACATCTGTATGCCAGAAGAGGGCACCAGCTCTCATTATAGATGGTTGTGAGCCACCATGTGGTTGCTGGGAATTGAACTCAGGACCTCTGGAAGAACAGCCCTTGCTCTTAACCTCTGAGCCATCTCTCCAGCCCAAGACTTTTATTTATTTGGTCTGCTTTGGATGTTTCTAGCATCCATAGACAAAGAAAAATAACAGATGTTAAGACTAACAGGGGCCAGAGTGCTGACTCAGTGGGTAAGAGAACTTGCTCTACAAGCCTGCTGACCTGGGTGCACATCAGCAATGTTCATGTGAAAAGCCAGGTATGGCTATATGTGCCTATAACCCTAGCACTGAGGAGCAGAGACTAGTGGAAATCACAACTCGCTGGCCAGCTAGTCTAGACAAAATGTCATGCTCCAGGTTCAAGACAGTACAGATCAGAGCAACAGAGAAAGACATACCTGCTCTCTTCTATGTTTGGGCACTGGTACATTCAGCTACACACTTATATGGATGCTCCATACACCTCCACTGCACACACAGCACAGACCAGCATGCACCAAACAAAAAGTGCTTCTTTTCTCGTACTACTGAGAAATTTTATTAGGCTATATGAGGTTTTTCTTTTTTCTTCCCTATTTTTCTCCATTTCTTTCTTTTTATTCAAATTATTGTGAGGCTCCAGATGTTCTTTTTACCTTAGTTTTCGTCTTAATATCTTTTCATGATTAGACAAGGAAAAAAAAAAAAAGAAGAAGAAAGGAAGGAAAGCAAAGAAAGAAAAGCTGTAGTCCATAAAGGGAGTCTTATGAGTTGAAACATTTAAACTAAACTCAGTAAGGAAGACAGGTGAGACAAAATTAATAAAAGAGCTAGCTGTGATGGTATACTTGGGACTCAGGCAGATCAATAAGCTTCCGGCCAGCAAAGAATGGATTCAGTTGAGTCTATAAATAATTATAATATAAAAAAAGCCACTAATTTAAAAATTAGTTATTTAACCTGAATATATGACCAAAACCCTTTGGCATCTGTATTCTTAATGAGAAACTTCTCTAACAATCAATCAGGGCACACTATGGTATAGTGACACCAGAACTGGTGTGAGGGCAGGCCTGTTTGCTAGAGCTTCCTCAGATTATTGACCAATAGTCACTATTCATTATTTACAAAACAGATTTTATTTTTAGTGTGTGTGTGTGTGTGTGTGTGTGTGTATGGTGTGTTCTTGTGCATGTAAGTGCAGGTGCTTGAGAAGGCCAGAAAAGAGAAACAGATATGGAGCTGGAGTTCCAAGTGGCTTTGGACTACCTACACTGAATTTAGATCTTTTACAAGATTGTTAACTGCTCTTAACTGCTGAGCCATTTCTTTAGCTTCAACTATTCTTTTTAACTCCTTTTTTTCCTTATAATTTTTTAATTTATAATTACACAATTTCTCCCTTCTTTTGAAAATTTCTTCCAACTCTTCCCATGTGTCCTTCCTGCCTTGTTCCCATTCAAATTCATGGCCTCTTTTCCCCCTTGTTGTTATGTGTGACACATACTCATGTAACAATAATTAAAAAAGATGCCATGAATTTAAGCAATTTGAATGTAGCCCTAGTTTCACTAAATTTTAGTTCTGTAAAATGTGAAGAATTTTTATCTAGATACACAAAGCTCTTCATGATCTTGTCTCCAGTATGACTTTCCTCTGTGTTCTGTTTGATCTTAAACACTACTTGCCATTCTAACTGCATTTGTCTCTTAAGTTCACAATACAATGAACTTCTATTCTCCTTTTTATTCACAACATATACCACAGTGCTTGAAACTTAACATGACTCAATAAAAATTTGCTAAATACCCAAGATTATAAATGCTAAGATAAATTATATTTATGGTTTTCTACCGTATAAAGCTTTATTTCAATTGCTAAAATACAAGACTCGGATATCTATATTTCAAGAGAGAATAACAGATTTAAAAATATGGAGTTCGAAAATTAGAAGTGGTTATGAATTAAGTACCTGAGCTGCTAATGGTGTTTCCTCATCTGGCATCATGTATTGGCACAGTGAAGACTTGGATACATCTTTGTTAGTCCAAGAAGAAGACCTTTGCTGTTCAACAAGAATTCTGATTTCTTTTAGTTTTTGCTCCAAGTCCAAAAGAGACAAGGAATGTTTAAGAGAAATACTAGAAATAGAAAAAAAAAAAAAAAAAAAAAGTCATATGAACTGAAATGACACAACACCCGCCATAGCACTCATTTCCTAATAAAAGCTGAAAGTCTATCCCATTTGTTCTAACCTAAAGCTAACCTGAAGCTGCTGGACTGGAATGGTGGGAGCCAGCCACTAGATAAGGACCATTACTACAGAGCCACAGTAAGCCTTCACACAGATTTCACAAGAGAAGCCTGTCATAATTATAAATCTCATTGGTGTAAGGGGCAGGTAGACAGATTTTGGAGAAATATTTTTTTCTTAATCTCATGGCTCACATATTTCTAATTTGTTTGGAAATCAATCAATAAATAGTAAAATCTGAAGAATATCCTCCAGTATGAAAAGGCTGACACTGATAAAGTAGATCTGTAACAAATACAGATTGGTGTCTCTATCAGATTACAAAGAATTTTACAAATTATTTACCCAGCAAAGTCACTCAATTCATTAGGATAGTTCTATCTTCCATCCCCTTTAGTCTGCAGTACTGAGGTATGAATATAAGACCTCAAGCACACAAAGCAAATCTCTACATATGCCCACCCTAGACCTTTTTTTTTTTCTTTTTCTGTTTTAAATTTGGAGACAGAGTCCACTAAGCTGTCTAGGCAGGCCTTATCTGTCAGGTAAAGATTGAATTTGAGACTCTCTTGCCTCAGCCTCCTGGGTAACTGGGATGACAGAACTGTGCTACCATGATTAGCTCTAACTTTTATTTTATTCACCAGAATCAGGAAGTTAGAAAAGTCAAAGGAAAAATGACATACCTTCCTAAAATCCTCTGTACAGCATGTTTAATGACAGTGACCAATTCTGTCAGGCCTATTAAAGGAAAAATAAAATTAAAAGGAAAACAGGGCCTTGTTCACTGAAAGCTTTCTTCAGTACACACTGCAGACTGGAATCTTACCATCTCCAAGGAGGTGCTGAATACTTGATAGATACTGCTGCTGTACATCTGGGGGAGCAAGAACAGTCTGCACAGAAGAGACACAGAGTTAAGGGAACTTTTAAAGGGAATGAAAGCTTTGTAAGAGAAAACATTCTTAATGTGTCAAAAAGTCTACTTTCAAAGACAACAATCATAACGCTACAAATTCAACCATTAATGTAAAAGTCCATTTCTCAGAGCAGATTAACAGGTGAATATAGTCAGGGTAAGTAATATTCAGTTATACTTTGAACCTCTTAAAAGAAAAAGCAGTGTACGCAGAAGTCTGTTACACTTACAGTGCCATTTTTGCCAACTGTTGCATTATCCAGGTAAATATATCCACCAATTATGTTTAACTGGACTCGCAAAAGAACCACCAGCATACACGTGCTATATACAGCTACAATACTTCTTGTGAAACCTTCAGAGAGAAAAGAAACCCTTTGGCATTGTTACTAAAACACCAATAAAATGTACAAAATAACGACTATTCCTTTGATACTTTTTAATATGTTGACTTTGGCAAATAATTGTAAATGGATCAAGCACAAAAATATACCAACTTAGAACACTTCATATTTATTGTGTCTCTTTATAACCTACATAGAATAGTTTATGTCCCCCTCCATAGCCCTTTGTTTTAGGCAGGGTCTTACTATGTAGCCCAGATAGGCCTCAAACTCAGGACTCTCTTGTCTCAACCTCCTGAGTGCTGGGATTGCAGGCTGGTATCATCAAGCTTGTCTGGGTATGCTTTCTCAATTGAAGTACTACCCATAAATATGTATTGGGTGAAAGAATTATGTTAGAAGCTGGGAAGGGAAAGCAATGTATCTCTGGTGGTGTATGCCTGCCTAGTGCTCATGAGGCCTGGGATCCAACTCCAGTATGGGCGAGGGAATGGCACAAGGTGAAGTGAGACCTGAGTAAACTGTGTTCTCAGAGCTCAGATATCCAGAGAGCTCGCTTAGACTTAAAGAGGCTGGAGCAGGGAAGAACTCCCGCTTTTAGTGACAGGTAAAGGTAAAGACCAGTAGGGATCAGGATAAGATATAGAGGACAAAGAAATGGGAGGACTTCACCTCCCAGCAGCACACCACAGTGTTTGGGACAGAGAAGGGAGGATGGGTGTCCACTTGTTGCCAAAAGGTGTGACAAGTTGAAAAAGACCCAGTGGATTAAAAAACACAGAGATTATTTCTGGTTCCTATGAGGACTGCTTGGGAAGAAATGACAGCAGAAACTAGGGTGTAGTATCAACTGAGTAGGAGTGAAGAAATGAAAAAGAGAATTTAGAAATAGCTTATAAGAAAGGGCAACAGCCGAAAAGAAATACAGGACACTCAAGAAGTTTAGTCTGTGTCCCAATAGGAGGACTTAGGTATAAGTCAGTAAATATGTTAGCTAAAATGGATGAAAAAACAGGAAAGCTTGTTGGTATGAAGTTTTGAGACATATATACAAGGTTTAGGAATGTTCTTTGATTCAAATCTTTATCACTAATGAAATATTGTGTATAATATCAAATTAAAGTTGGATTTATTTGGATTGGATAAAATACCTTTAAAATACAATATTGAAAATATAATACCTAACATAAACACATACAGTGTACTACAGTTTTTATACTATATGTTAGAACAACAATATCACTGCCATCATCATCATCATCATTCACTAAGTACTGTCTAGAAACAGACACTAACCTTCTGCTTTATATTTATATTTAAACCTGACTATTCTATGTGGTTGGAAGAAAAGAATCATGTACATACTATGGTACAAAAAGTTCCTGTTATAAATAGCTTAAAGCTGTCCTGTCACATAAAGTATGCAGGCTTACTTATTATCTTTAGATCTTCCCATATTTCCAGCTTGTTTGAAGGCCTAAAGAAAAAAAAATCAGAAAATACAAAAATAATAATCAAGTATAACAAACTAAATAGAGCTATATTGCTTTAAAAAATTAAAGCAACACACAAATACTGAAGAAATAAAGTCCACAAGATAACAAAAAAAAGTGTAATTATTTTAAGCAATTCTCTTGATGTATACTACTTTACTAGTATACATTCTTCAAATCCTTTGGCCTCTTTCTGAGCATATACATACACATACCCAAACAGTAAAGGAAGCCAGGAAAGGCTTCTTCCTTCTGCTTATTATCCTGTATATAACCAAGGAGATCAGGATAGATATCCTGAGATCATTGAAAGGTCAATAATACTTTTTTTGTTGCTTCACAGTATCACTATAAGCATATAAATTGACACATATACTTGCTGGGAAACAAACGGAAGGTATTCTCCCTCTTGCTGTTCAAATGACCATTGGAGGGCTACTTTGGTTGGTTTTTAAATCTTTAATTTTTAAAAAGAAAAACTTTTCTGAATTGATCCTGTTCTAAGGCTGAAGCATATCTGAAACTATCCATTTCTTTCCTGGTGGTGGGAAATCTTGGAGACCACAGCCTTTGATGTCCACTGCTTCTGGGCCTTGTACTATTTCTAATCATTTTCAGTGAGCTAAGCTGAAGCTATGGCTTGACTTACTACAGTCTCAGAGGACTGTATATTAAAGTCTTGGTAACCAGGATGACAGGACTAGGAGGCAGTAGGACCTTTAAGTGTTGGAAGCTACTGGGGAGAGGGGGGGTGTTCTAGGTTGATAAGGACACGCCTGCCAAGGAATTTGGAGACCTGGACCATCTACTATCATTTTTCTTGCTTCTTGGCCAATAGGTGGCAGCTTGTTCCACTATGCCTGGCTCACAATTGCCATCAGAAACCCAGTGCAACATGTCTGCCTGATCTAAACTGCAAACTTCAAAATTACAAAACAAAATAACCCCTTTGCTGGCCTTTTAGTAGAAGGGAAAACAGACTAACAAGCTGTTAGAGATGTATATATTACTTATATGCTCACATTTAAAGATAAGCTATACAAACTTATACTGATAGTTTAGTTCAAAGCCAGCATTTAGGATTTTAGTTCATCTTTGTTG
Source organism: Psammomys obesus (assembly GCF_907164565.1). Lineage (NCBI taxonomy): Eukaryota > Metazoa > Chordata > Mammalia > Rodentia > Muridae > Psammomys > Psammomys obesus. The sequence goes on along the minus strand of NW_026596089.1, from coordinate 2,245,512 downwards.
ATCTTATATGTTATTTAATTTTGCCCACACTAGAAATCAGTGAAAACAACATAGTTATTAGTCTGTTTCACCCTTCAGTTCAAGCATAGTAGTCTTAAAATAGTTCTGTAATATTTAAAAGGGGTTACAGCTTTTAAATCCTATGTATAAGGAGTATTTATTCCACTAATTAAGTTTCTGATTTAGCCAGGCATGGTGGCACACACCTTTAATCCCAGCATTTGGGAGGCAGAGGCAGGCAGATTTCTGAGTTCAAGGCCAGCCTGGTCTATAAAGCAAGTTCCAGGACAGCCAGGACTACACATACAATTCATTTATTTTACTATAAATATTTTATTTACTATAAATATTTTACTATAAATATTTAAAAGTGGTAACTTTTAACAATTAAATATGGTTTTATAATTACATAAACTATCTACACAGCTATAAAGCCAAATTGATATAATCTTGTATATTGAACATCATGTTTCCCTATTCACGGATTATTTAAATATGCTTTCCCCTCTGTTGTATTGCTTTCTATTAGCATGTATGTATTATTCAATATATTTAAAACTGTTCCTTAAATAAATGCAGACATACTACAGAAGTTTTAATCACTAAGAAAGAAGGTAGCAATGTATCCAGGAGATTAGTACATAGTAGCACAAGGCATTACTCATTTAAAAACATACTTATGGGCCAGCAAAATGCTTCAGTGGGTGTTAAGTGCCTATTGCTAAGTTTGATGATCTTGAACTCCTTCTCAGGACCAACATGGTGAAGGGAAAGAGCCAACCCCAGAAAATTACCCTACTACTTTCACACACAAAATAAATAAATACAACAAATCCCTCCCCCTATAAAAAGAGGGTGGCATGGTGGTGGTGGCAAAGGCAGAGGCAGGCTGGTCTCTGTGAATTCAAGGCCAGCCTGGTCTACAGAGTGAGTTCCAGGACAGCCAGGACTACACTCAGAGAACCCCGTCTTGAGATACCAAAAGAATAAAAAACACAAATAAATAAATACAGTGCACTAAAAATAATACAAAGTATTTTAAGTGCAGTGTAGTATTGGACTGTGTGAATGCACTATGTAGACATAACGCAGTGCTTTCCAGAGCACCTGTGTTAAAGGATAAGTATTAAAGGATTAAGCATTTTTGCTATTTTCAATTTGTCATATTTTTATAAAATATAATAAATATTTACTAGAACACAACAAAGATACAAAATACAGGCCAATCACCCTTATTATAAAGAGGCATAAATATGTGTTTCAGTGAGAAACTGAGTTATGGGGTTAGAGAGATGGCTCAAAGATTAAGAGAACATGCTCTTTTGGAGTGGCTGAACCTGGCTCCTGGCACCTCGGGGTGGCTCACATTGCCTGTAACTGCAGCTGCACTGATGCCTTTGCATTGGTACTCATGTGCACACATATGTAATTAAGTAATAAAATAAAATTTCAGGGTTATTATTACAATAAAGCTGAGCTGTTATTACAAGATAGGAAGGCCTTAGTAGAAACAATCTGTAAAAGGAACTGAAGCATGGGAACTGAAACTGCACTCGCTAAACCTTATGCCACATGGAGAACTTTGGTGGGTGAGAACAGAGTGAGCAACCCAGGAAGCACTCTGTACTGACAATCATCATAATCAGACTGCACCAGACTGCACAAGTTGGTACAGGATCACAAAATAAAGAAAATAAAAACACACATAATTATCTTTTTAGGAAATTCTGATTTCAAATCATTTAGGACAGGCAAAGTACTACCCATGTAGATTCTCTTCAAAGGAGTCTTCAAGTGACATCTACACCAAGTTGAAGACAAGTTGAAGACTATTTAGTGTCACTAAAATAAGTATTTACCTAAAGCTTAGATCAAAGTTTGCCAAGTACTCTGCTGCTTGTGATGAGGGCGTTTAAGATTCTTGGCCAGATACCCAATGATGGTGCTTTATTGCTATCATGCACCTGCCAAGACAAGGCTATCAGATCATTTGTTTATCCCTCATCAGTTATGAACAAATAATTTTTTAAAAAAAGGCAACTTGCTTGGCAGGTTATATGAGAGCAGAGTTGACTGGATTCTAACGTAAAGGCAATTATCAAGCTGTAGATCTTGTTATTCTGTACTATACAAATGCTTTTCAAATGGACACCTTCAAATTGCAAAAAAGTAAGTACAAAGCAAAAGAAAAGAGGGAAAATAACATATGTATGTAAATATGAGCAGTTAGTGAGAAGAACCACAACTCATCTTAAAGTCTGGAATTTCAGAAATTTACCTTCTTGTGTATTGAGTATTTTGCAACATCTTTGTCTAAACTCCCATTTTCTCCTTTAATTTTGTTTTACCATGGAATTAACATGTTTTGAATTGTACTATGTTTAACCCATTTCCTCCTCTGGCTGTTAATTCACTGCTTTAAAATTAAAGATATTTTATTAGGTTTTGATTTGTCTGTTTCCTGGTGTTGCGAATGAGTATGTTAAGTGCAGGCTCTATCACGGCACATCCAAGCCCTATCTTAATTAGTGAGAATCCTTCTAAGCATTTAGAAAGGAGAACTTTGTAGGCTTGAGAGGTTTGCTAAGGAGGAGGAAAGCCACCATGTTCAACCTGTTTGAGTACGAAGTTTCTGTTTGCAAAATGCAGATGATAACATCTGCCTCACAAAGATATTGTGATAACTGCACGAGAGCATGCATGTATGGAAGGTGCCTAGCACCAGGGTTGTCACAGATCCTGGAAACAGTGATTCTTTCCCTCTTGCCACTCGAGGCTTATTACAGTCAAGCAGACATTTCAGTAAAACCATGTGACCAAGATTGATGGTCTTCTGGGTATGTTCCTTATCTGTCTCTCTCTTCTCTTTCTTCTTTCCCTTCCTCTCCCTCCTTTCTCTTTTCTCCCTCCCTCTCTCCTTCCAGCCATAAAATTTACATAGTGTAACAACCACTGCCCATATTTTGCTCATCAAACGAAGTAGCCATTTGCTTTTACTACTCTCCTTAAACTAACACGGAATCATACTAATTTCCAATGCCTATGTGCTGGCCGAACACCACACATGAGGCCAATATGTGGGCAGTGCTTTCTGACCTGCCATGATAATTTATCAGTATTACACGTTCATGTTATATTTGTATACCATTTTGTCATTTACTTATAATTTTATGTGCCTTATCTAAAACATTCTCCCACATTGCTAGCACTCTGAGAAGTACAATATTGAACATAATTTTATTAGCCTTACATTTCTGGTGTAGAGTTATATTCTAATAAGTAAACTGCTGGATAATGTAAAAATGAGAAAAATATTCATATATAGACAAAATACATATTATTGTCCCATATGACATGTATATATAAAATACCTATATACAAAATACATATATATAATTTATATAAAATTGAATATGGATTAAGTGATATATGCAATTATATTTTTAAACTGAGACTATGTATTTTAAGTTTTATTTAAAAAATAAGGAAACAAGTATGTATTGAAAGTATTTAGTTCTTTCTATAAACTTTGATTGCATTCCAATATGACAAAGAACATAACATGCTTTTACCTGTTTTTCAACAAAGCTGTTAGACTCTCAGAATTCAGTTGCTGCATTAAGGCCTCTCTCAGTGTTGGCAGCATGGACAGCACTGTATCACAAACAGAAAATAAAGATATTCACAAATGGCATGAACACATTCATTTATATCTTCATATTGTCTTAGGTTATATAATAATAGTAGCAACTAGCAAGAGTTGAGAACTGTCCACGGTAGAGAATTCCAATTATTATTATTAATTACATAAACAATTACATGCTAATAAACCATGCATTTGCTTGTTACCACACAATAATGATTATTATATTATAATCAGAGCAATGTAAACAAGAACACACAGAAGACAGGGTGGAAGGAATTGTTCCACCTCTTAACAGTGAGGCTCCTTAAACTATGGCTTATGGATAACTGCTTTTCCTTATTTTCTATGCTCTCCAAAATTTTCAATGCAAACTTATTTCTGATATAACAAAAATGACCAAAGCCAATATTTTTATGGTTATCAACTTCTGTCTCACATTTCTAACTCTAGAAAAATATTACTTATTAAATACTACAAGACCATGTTTTATTATAAAAGACACAAGTGTATTCATCTAAGCTCTGAGTGATCCCAGGTTTCAGTTTGTATTCTGCTAATGGCTGTGGCATTATCTATCACTCTCAGGAATATGACGATAAGAGGAGGTATAGTATTCTATGGGGAAAGTGTGCATCTGTAATGACAGTGCATGGGCATGGGATACAAGGCACATACCTAAACATAGTAAAGGCAATATACAGCAAACCTATAGCCAACATCAAACTCAATGGAGAGAAACTTAAATCAATCCCACTGAAATCAGGACAAGACAAGGCTGCCCACTCTCTCCATACCTCCTCAACATAGTACTTGAAGTCCTAGCCAGAGCAATAAGACAACTAAAGGAGATCAAGGGGATAAAAAAAAATCCTGTTTCTTAATGTAATAGTTGAACATCCTCAGATATTAGACCTGATTCTTCATGTTACTAAGGAAAAAGTGCAGGTTACCTTACAAATAAAAAGCAAGGCCCCACCTTACATCCACCTCTGAAGTAAGTCATTTTACAGGAAGAGCTGAGGTTTAAGTTAGCGAAAAGAACACATAATACAATCACACTACAAACTAGAGTGGATCAGCCTCTCCCTAGAGCCTCTGTTGTCCTCGCTGTGCACATGCCCATGCCCATGCACTGTCATTACAGATGCTGTTTCTGACTGGGATTTCACAGAATACAGGCATCCACCTGGGTCTGGTTACTTCAAATATAAAACTCACACATAGCTGTGAGCTAACATTAAAGATGCTGCCAGACTTTATAAACTCTATTCTTTCTGATCTTAGCTTCTCCATCTGTAAAATGAGGCAAATGACCTAGTAATAAAGTCCTTTCAAGTCTAGAGAAAAATTCTACTTGTAAAGCTGAACACGAGACACTTAGCTTTGTAAATTCCTTCTAAATTAAGTATCCCTGAAAGAAATGTAGGGGTAAAAGAAGCTTTAAACAGAGAAAAGAAGAGGCTTGGCATAGATTTGAAAACTATTTTTCAAGCCATTTTACTATTTTTACACCAGTTAGAACCTAACTCCTTGTTCTCGTCAAACATGAGCAGGCTGATTGCATTGTGGCTTTTTCCCAGTAGGCTTCTGGCTCTGGTAGTTACATTACTGCCATTAATTAAGTGATTGAGCAGACGCTGTTGTGTAATACTTGCATCCTACAGTCTCCTGCTGTAATATAACAGACTTATGACTCTTCACTGTGACCTACAGGGCCATGTGGTCAGGCCTATCTCCACACTTCATTTCCTAGCACTCCTTCATTCCTCTCTAGCTGTGTGCTCTTTCTCTCCTGTTATAAGCATCATGTTCTCATGTCAGGCTCTCTGTATCTGTGAGGCTTTTCTGCACATGCCATCTGGGCAGAGGCTTGAGCCCCTGAGCACACTCTCCACAGGGACTCCACTCCTTACAGCTTTACTTTCCGTACTGGACCCACCATGACCAATGTTCCATATTTGCTGCTTGTCATCTTTTCACCAGAACATCTGCCTGAGCTCAGGGGACCTTACTGTGTTTACTGTTTACTCCACCAGTGGCAGGCACTACGAATATCTGCTGACTGAATTAATAAAGAGTATTTATAATTTTAAAAATTCACATTAAATTATGTATCTCTGTTAACAGGACTATTGGGTAGGTTTAACATTCTTTGTCTTTTCCATAAACTGGAGCCTGATAATATGTGAATTAATACAAACCAACAAACACGTTCACACATAAATACATATATGTCTCTGCTTACCTGTCATATTGCAAGTCCTCTGGTTACTTTCAAAATGGTACTGTCGTCGAGCTTGGGCAATGTATTCTGCAGCTTCTCTTTCTTGTATTTCTCTAATTTTTTTCTGTCCATATTTTCCGAGAATATATACTCCTAGAATTATTAAAAACAAAAGTAGTGTATTTCTAGAGTACTAAAAATTCCAACCAATATTTAAGCATGATTAAATTATAAGGTTTATATCAGGGATAAGCTGACAATTATAGCTTCTAAAAAATCTTTATTAAAGAATTAAAAAAGAAAAGGAGATTATAGTTTTTATTTATCTATCTACTTATTCATTTATTTTTACATATATACAATGTATTTTAATATAGCCAGTAATAAAAGAGTTATTGGCAGACAAGAAGAAGAAAGGCATTAAATTTATAATGTCTGGCAGCATCTTTAATAGTTAACTGGAGATATTGTAAACATCTAGCAACAGAGAATTATTTAAATAAATTATGATTTGTTCATTCAATGTTATCTTATGTAGCTATTAAAAACCACATTGCTAAATAGTTAATGACTCCAGGAAATATCAACCTTATACTATTGGATGACAAAATAACATCCAGGAAGTCTGTATTTTAATGGAGTAGATAAACAGAAAAGTACACAGGTTTAACTCCTAAAGTAAAATAAACTGAGAATTGTGATTTCCTGCTTTTGTTTGTTTTTCTATATTTTCTATGTTTTCCTCAATGAACACATAATTTAAAATCTCTATAATAAAAGTTTTTTTTTAATGAAAGAAAGGTATATATTCAGAAAGACACAAGTTTATTACCCACATATTGGAAAAAACCTCAAGGGGAAAAAAAAGAGTATAATTTACATCATCTAAAAACTACTAACTCAACTGAAAAAGGGAGCAAGAAGACAGATTATAACACAACAGTATAAATACGGCAGAGTCATGTGGTCTTTAGCACACTTAAGCATAGACGTTATAATAAAAATGCGTACATTTTTTTGTCACACCCAGGGTGAGTGGCCATCAGTTTTCTCAGCTGGGAATATGATGAACACTCCAGTGTTAAAATGTTATCAAGATACACTGGCACTCTTATCCCCTTCTTTATTCTGGACAATTCCACATACGTATACAATGCACTGAAATCACAGTCACCACTACACCTATTACCCAGTCTTATTTCCCTCCCACTCCTGCTTATCCACCCATTTTTCTCAAGCAGTTCCCCGTACCAGATGGTTTGTTTTAACTGTTACGTAGTACAATGAATATCAGAACTGGGTTTTCACAGAATAAATCAGGAAGTGTTCAAGACACTTGAGAAGCTGAAACATTTTAGCACCATTTCTCCTTAGGGAGGACTTAACCTGGAACCCAGAAAAGTCTTCCGAGTCAAATGAGTTACAGCAATGGTAGTGTTGCTTTGTTTCAGGTACATGGTTTTGTCATAGTGCCAAAGAACAGAATTCAGAAAGCTTATAGAACAGCCTTTGTTACTCTTCTGTCTTTATTTGCTAATAAATGGCTACATGTGCCAGAACTTGATTTCATTATAACCTGGCAGCAAGGGTACAGGGGACCCTTGCTCACTTATCTCCATTGCCTGTGACTCACACTACCTACCTAAAAGGCCTCAAGAATTACGTATAACCTAAGTAGCTGGATTTGGTCCATTTCCCACAAGCAAGGAAAGGTAGCCATCAGGAACTGCAAAGCAAACACATCCTAAGTTATTTTCATTAAGATGGATGTTGTAAATGATCTAAGACATTACCTATCCTTAGACAGTTCCATAAAATTGTGTGCTAAATAGGAAGAGTATATGGTTGTTGCTACTATACATATAAATACATGCATTATAATTAAGCCTGAAAAGCAAACAGAAATTGATAAAAGCTGTTCCACAGCCGCCTTTTCTGTAACATCACACAGTATAGACACAATACCATTTGAATAAGAGACACACGTGACTCAGGCCCATAATTCCATTTGAAGCAGGAGGATCACCATTTTGAGGGTAGGGTAGCCTAGTATGTACTGTGAGAACCTATTCCCCTTCCCTCTTTCCTAAAGTCCCAAGAAAATGAAGAAACTGACTTATATTTATCAAAGTGACCCTCCAATAGGCAATTCTGGTGCAACTAGTTCTGATTCACTATTCGTATCTTATCTCCGTAACATATTACTCAAAGTTACACAGTGATTACTATCTCTCAAGTTGTACTGTAAAATGAATCATCACTTGGTAAGTGCAGTTTATTCTTGTTAGCTAAAAAGAAAAATGATTTATTATGGGTTGAATTGTGTCCACTCTCCTCTTAAGCCACAAACTGGTATATTCAAGGCCTAGCACCTTAGAATGTGAGATCAATGGGCCTCAAACCAACATGACCAGTGTCCTGATAAGAAGATGAAATTCAGACACAGGTATGCGCAGAAAAGACAGTAAGTCCCTAGAAGCTCTCTGTAGCGTTATAGTAGTCAGTATTCAGGTGCAGAAGACAGTGTGAAAACAAGATGATTGTCGTGTGGCACAGCCTGGTACAGATCCCTTACAAGTGCCAGAAGGGACAGACACCTTGATCATGTACTATTAACATCAAAATTGTGAGATAAACTTCAGTTTCTCAAAGTACTCACTTTGTAGGTCTTTATTATGGAAGCACTAGAAAAATCACACATGAAATTAGGCTTACATACCAGATCCATTGATTTTCTTTAGTTAGCACTGATATTCTTAGTCAAGTAGTTCACTTAGGATCCCACATGCAAAACTAACAAACTGACTTTTTCCAATGTTTCTTTAGGAAATACTAAGGAAAGAAAAACTATCATTAACTAAGACAGAATGCTCAGGGCTCTCTGTGATTCCCTGGCAGCCTGACTCTTGAACTAGAAAACAGCAGTGCTGATGGCTCCCATGCCAGCAGCAGAGGTACAGCAAGCGACTTACTCCTTCAGGATGGACATCATTTCCATGTGGAAAGTTGAACAGTTTTAAATTTCCTCTGTAGCTAAAACTTTGTTTATTAGCAATGAAAATATCTACTAAATACCAAAAAAAAAATATTGAGTGAAAATGTTTTGATGTTTCTTTTTATAGCCAATAAAGCAAAATATCTTTTAGTCTTCATATATATCATTTGTTTTAAAACCATTTTTCAGTCTTGTCTTCCAGGATAAAAATTCCTACAATACAACTATTTTCAATAGCAATTTCAAATTAATGAATCAACATTGCTTCCAATCAGGCAGATCCCTAAGTTTTGAATTTATTTCCATTTTCTTTTCAGTGAGGCCATTGCTGTATGTACCACATGGTGATATCTCCAACCCAGTACTGAGACATTCTGTAAATGTATTCACATCTGAAGAAGCAGAATCTGAAGGATAAGAGTCTATATTTTTCTGAAGCACTTTAAATGGTTTTTGTCCACAGTAAAGACTGAGAATAACAATATACTCAGGATCCTGTCCATACTGCACACAATGGCCGAGTAAGGAAGGCTTGTCACACTTTATACTGCTTTGTTTACTTCTATCCATGCTTTCACACTATAGGAAGAGTTCCCCAAAGCCAGAAATGGTGTCTTATTTCTTGTATATTCAGAGTTCAGCATACAGTTTGTACTGCTTTGTTTACTTCTATCCATGCTTTCACACTATATGATGAGTTCCCCAAAGCCAGAAATGGTGTCTTATTTCTTGTATATTCAGAGTTCAGCATAGTTAGACTAGGCCTTCTTCTTCTTGTTCAAATGTTGAATGAATAAATGACAAAAAAAAAAAAAAAAACAAACAAAAAAAAACCCAAAGAAGTTAAAAATTACAAGGCTTAAGATCTAATTCAGTGTTCTGTGCTAACACAAAACAAAACAAACAAAAATAGAACCAAGAAAGACAATAAGTATGAATCTGGCTCCTCTGTTCCTTCTTTTGTGCAATGGTTTTCAGAGTATGGTCTGGGCATCCCTGGAGTTGGTTTAGGGATCTGTGAAGTCCACACGATTTCTGTCATACTAAAATGTTGTCACTGAATAAAGTGTAATTAATATAAAAAAATTAAAGTTAAAATTAAAAACAAATTTCATCCTCAAAAAAAAAAATGTTGTCACTGGCATTCTCCACTCTTCCTGAGTATACTGTAGAGGATTTTAGAAGCCGATTCATGGGTAGTGACACACATGACTGACAACAGAAGGGATGAGAATTTCTTCAGTTAAGGCAAACTAAATAGTTTTTCAATTGTAAGATAATGGCATTCTTCTCATTAATTTCTCAAAATGTTTTGTAACTATTTAATAGTTTTATTGTTGTTATCTTAAATGAGCTAACAAATACTTTTAAAATCCCTTGGTTTTAACTTCAAACTGGTAGGTAGAACTTAGGAGGCTGTGGGGAATCCTTAATTTCCCATGAAACAGTTTTGAGAACCACTACTCTTGTCTGGTCTCAAATGGTCAATCTGCATCAACGGACATGAAGCAATCACCATCCAAAATGCAGGAAAATAGAAATTCTGACTTTCGAAGCCACTCAACTCAAAGTTCTGCATGGTTGTGGTTTTCCAGCAATAAATATCTAACTTTTGATCATGGATAATAGCACCCTATTCAGCTTTCAAGTCTGTCAAAATGTGCCAGTCCTCTTGTGAAATCCTTACCCTCATTTTATAAAACTTCATATTGTTTCATATCAATATGCTCTGTATTCAATTCTTTCATTGTCTTTTAATAGTATTTTACTTATTTCTTCATTCATAAAACATCAAAGAATCCACAAAAGCAGAGTGGTAGAGTATAGAATGACAATATGCACTGGGATCTAACACACCTGAGGTTGCATTCTTACTTCCTTGTTAGTAACTCAAACCCCTGGCAAGCTTTTTACTCTATGGACTCTAGTTTCTACATTTAAAAATGGCCTAACAGTAACTATCCTGCTATCATTCCCATTGGCTGGAATGAGCTTACTATGGTGTTCAACATACAGTCTCTAATAAATGTAGGTGATTAAAAATCTGTAAATTGTACCTGTTCAATCATACTATCCCCAGTAGTACAATCACTTATAAATATTCCATAAATAAAAATGTAATATAGGAATTTTCTCATAATACAGAAAAATATGAACTCTTTACAAATCAGAACTAGGTATGTTCAACTATTTTTTTCTATTTTGCTAAAAACTAGCGTTTCTATTATATGCCTCTGAATCTCTTTTTCCAGCCCTCTTTTTGTTTCTTTTTTGAGACAGGGTCTCAGTATGAAGCTCTGGCTGTTCTGGAACTCACTATGTAGACCACACCTCCAATTCACTGAGAACTGCCTGCCTCTGCCTCCAAGTGCTGGGAGGCACCCAGCTTTTTTTTTTCCTTCTTAATCTGCAATTACAAAGCTTTCCATAAAGTTTCAAAAGAAAACATATCACTATATCCATACACTCTTTAGTTTTTCCTATGATTATTTCTGATCTGCCATTAGGTATTTCATAAACCTTAAGGGTTAGGCTCTCCCATCTGAAATTGCTAGGGACAATTTTCTTTCCCTGGGTAAAGCAAAAAATTTTATTTATATGTCTTCCATGATACATACATCTTTATTTTCCACATATGTATTCTGTAGTATTGGCACAATGCAAATATGCCTTAGGTATTAGAGACTGGAGGTAATATAAAACATATATTTATAAAGTATTTCTCAAAGGTGATTATCAATCATTATTCATTTGTGATATACCTCAGAGATACGCAGGATATGGCTATTACCTTATCAATGACCTGATATTTTAGGTCATTTTATAACATATATTTTAAGATAAGAGGATATTTTAGGACTAGAGGATAGTGATAACCTTTCTTAACTCAAGTTTAAAAAATTCTTTTAAAGTTCCCAAGTTTCCTTGTTTTTGTTGTTGTTTAAAAGACTCTTCTTAAAATCCCAGATTTCTGAACTCAGTGTTGTTTTACCAGGATCAAGGGTTTAAAGCAGAGTGAGGTGTGTGTGTGTTACCTGGGATACAGCATAGTAGGCAAGCACTCAACCACAAAGCTACGTACGATTCTAGCATATATGTTTTCATCTTATGTGATTCTAACTCTCCTCTCAGCCAGTGAACTCAACTATAGCCCCAAAATGGGCAATGCCTACAACCTTGACAGTCCTGACAACACTGAAGAATAACCCAATCCTAAGAATTGTGTTGATGCAGAATTTGTAGGTTTTAAATTGCAGAATAGAATATCGTATTTCCCCCATTTTTCTAGTGTATATCTTACAGCAAGCTGCTGTTTTCAATTTAACTTTAAACACTATCTCAAAGTGCACACTTAATCTAATTGCCCTAGAATATTTCGAAACTCCCGTGAAAGGTTGCAAGCTAGAGTACTGGAGTTGCCAAAAAGATGAAGAAATATAATAGGAAGGAAAAAAATTGGAAGGTAAATGTCTCTATACAAGGATAGTGTTTTGAAAAGAAACTTCATTGGGGTAGGTTCCTGAAGGCCGGTGAGGGAAAAAGGAGCGGGCAGAAATGAGGGGCAAAGGGCACAGAGAGGGGAGATAAAAGAACCTCAGAGATTCTCATTTGAAGGTTGAGTCAATCGCTTCCACATATGCTGGACTAGGTTCAGTGGGCCTTGCTTGTTTTAGAAGGCACCTCTGTCACTCCTTTGTGCCAACGTCCCCTTCCAAAACATGTTGTCACTCACCTCCAAGGACTGTGCCCAGGAAGATGCATTTCTTTTTGTGACGTTTCAGAAAATTCCACATTGATCTCAGCATCTTCAGACACTGGGTGTGTGGGGGTTGCCTAGGGGAGAGGGGTTGGCTCACCAGGAAACCGTGTCTTCGTCAATCTGGGCCAGACCTCCGGCAGAAACACTGTGGTCGTGCTAGGTGCTCTCCAGAAACAACCAACGCTTCTTTGCGCAGAAGCTGTCGCCAGAGCGGAGGAAGGGGGCGTGGACTAGAAAGGAGCAGCAGTGCTTTCCGTCCCCCACGCCGCTTACTGGGCCTGGATGCGTGGGTCCGTCCACAAACAGCTCCCGGGTGCCTCTCCTTTTTCCGTCTTCCCGGAAGCAAGAGCCCGTGCCTGCCGAGTTCCGCTGTCCTCTCTCCTCTAGCCCTTTGGACTGGGAAGGGTCTAAGTGGCGGCGGTATGGAGGAGAAAGTGGCCTCCACCACTGCTACAGACGGCTCATGCATGGTGTCTGCCCAGGAAACCGAAAAGTGGATGGAGGAGGCGATGCGAATGGTGAGGAACCTGGCAAGTGGAAACTGAGAGTGCAAACTTTTCTCCTGGTCACATCCTGACCCGGGTAGTTGAGCAAGTGTGCGTGGCGCGCTTTCTCATCACCATCATCAGCGCTCAAAATATCTGAATCAACAGCTTGTTTTATTCTAGGGGAAGTTTCTTTAGCTTTGTCTCATAGTAATTGGGGCTGAGGGAAAATGATTGGTATACAGTTGTATTACATGTAGCCCTAGCTTTCGCCTGGGGATATTTGCTACCTACCTGGCTATTTTCCTTGCCATTGAAGGACACATACTTTTAAATCCACATTCTTTTGTGGTTTGTTCCCGACATCCTTGAACAGGTATAATGGAAGGAAGCTGAAGATGTTTCTGGTAGAGAGTCATATGAAAATGTAGCCTGGCACAATCCTCACGTATCATTCATTTACTCTTTCTACAATACTTTTTTTTCTGTCTTTGTATTTCCTTCCCTTTTTCCCTTTAGGAATTGCTGGTGTGGAGGGCTCTGGTCATGTTTACATGTTTTCTCAAGCTTTACTCATGTTGATATGTTGCAGAGATAGAAACTTGTATGGTATATAAACATGCACAGTCTTTCTGATGCTAGGTTTTTATTCTGTGAACATTATGGAATATACTTACAGGGATCTAGGTGATATAGTATAGCCATCTACACACCAATTTGTTTACATCATTATAAAGGCCTTAAAACTCAGCCATTGATGCAGGAATGTTCTTTTTTCTATTTTTTCATAATCAAAATATTTCAACTTTTAATTCTAATGGTTACATAAGTTCACATTCATAAGAAATTAAGGTCAAGGACATTTAACAGATTATGTAAAAATTACTTAAAAGTCCTGACCTCAGAGATAGCCTTGCTGACGTTTTGTGAGCATCCTTCATATATTTCTATCCTTGTGAAAACAGAAACAGACATCTTTTTTCATAAATGGAATCATATATTCTTTTTTATATATTAACACTTTTTGGTTTGTCTTTCTCACAGAATTTGTTAGTTTATGGAAGAGAAAGTTGTCATTTCAGTGGTAGAACTTTGGCCTCTTCCAAAGGTCAGCTTCCTAAGCTCAAAGACATCTACACAGTTAGACCTGTTTTTGCCCAAACTCTTTTGATTTGCGACAAGAGGAAGGCACTTGTGGGAAGAGGTGGGAAAGGCATTGGAGAGTCTGCACGTGGATTTTCAACTTTCATACAAGTTTTGAACTTCTCAGGAGAGGAAACGTATGCTCATTTTTATGTATATGTATTGGAAAACAGTTCCTCTAAATCAGCTCTCACAGTCTTCTTCTCACCTTGATGTACTGTCATACATTTGCTCAGCCACTCACCCTCATAATGGCCTACAAGGCCATTCCTTATCAGTAATGTTGTTTGTCTTTTTAAGATAGCCCTGTCATTTCTAGTGAGATAAATTTGCTGGAGGATAAAAGGTACCCAGAGGAACTAGGTACCAGGAGTCCCAGTTGATTTGGGAGTCTCTGTTGATTTGGGAGCAGAGAAAGGCTGCTAGGATAGCAGTGCTCTGCAGCATATCTGGGGTACAGTGGATAGGGCTCTCGGCCCTCTTTAGCTCTCTCCTTCTACCTATATAGAAAATAATTGTGTGTGTGTGTGTGTGTGTGTGTGTGTGTGTGTGTGTGTGTGTGT
>NW_026596089.1:2050400-2230686 GCF_907164565.1 Psammomys obesus | reverse complement strand
TGTGTGTGTGTGTGTGTGTGTGTGTGTGTGTGTGTGTGTGTGTGTGTGTTTGTGTACATGCATACATATGAAGATTACAGGACAACTTTTAGGAGAAGAGAAATTTTTCTTCTTCCTTTGTGGGATCTGGGGATTGAAGTCAGATAATTTGGCTTTCAAAGTAAGTCCTTTTACTTGCTGAACCATCTCACTGGCCCAGTCTTTGATTCTGTTTTTCATGTTTGAAACTGTTCATGTTATCATACCTCCAGTTGTCCAGGATATAGACTTACCAAAAGCCTTATCACATGGCTCCCGTTTATCCTTTTATTGCCATTAACCTCAAATTCTCCATGTCTCTCCATCTTCCTAACTCCTCCCTCTCCTTTTGTCACTTAAACCACTGTAAACCCAAACCTGGTGAGGTGTCTGGTCAGTGAAGTCACTGTTTACTAAAGAGAGGTTAGAGGGAGAACGATGCAGAGACCGCCCCAGCACCCAACAGAGTTGCTGCAATAATTTGTGCAGGGAGTAATGAGGAAAGTCAGACCCCCTAGAGTCTCATTACAAATCTCTTAGATGGCCAAGTTATATGGTATCCCTGTGCCTCAATTTTCTCATCTGCACTATGGAGAACAGTGTCCCTATCACTTTATAAACTAAATGAACTTATAATGTGCTTTAAGTAGTCTCAGGCCAAAGCACAATTAAAAAAAGCTTACCTAGTTATATATTTTCAACCTCTGAGGATCAGAATACGTGAGATGTAGACATAGCATTCCCTCTTTAGAGGGCTACTAGGTGAGGGATAGGTGAACAATGAAAATCTGACCCACAGGAAGTCAGTCTTGTCAAGCCTATGCTTTCATTTCCACCATTCTACCTAAATTAACTCTATCACTGAACTGACACAGCGGACACCTTTTTTTCTATTTTGGCCTATCTTTTTCTAGGGTCTTCTATAACAGTCAACAGCCCTGCCTCATTTTCTCCCTCAATAAGCTTTCTAGATCCTTCATATTTAGCTCAGTTCCTAAACTTTCTGTCTGTAATAATTATAAAGCACAGGAAACCACAAAAAGTAAAAGTATATATAGAGAAGGTTCAACCATGCAATTACCTTTAGTGTAACAGCTTGCCTCACTGCAGTGCACTATCAGAGCCAGGGAAATCTCATTGGTACACACCGAAGAGCTCATTAAATTTTTATCAGCTTACTGTGTGTGACTTTGTGTGTGTTTGACTGTGTCCGTGCATCTCTCTCTGTGGACCATAGATTTTTATGTATTGAAGAGGAATTCAGAATATGGCTGCTCTGGCAAGAGATCACATCCAAAGGCGCTTTAGATCTGTGAGATCTGGCTGGAATACCAACATGTCTTTAATCCAGGAGACTTAGGCAAGCAGAGCCAACTTCAAGGCCAGCCTGGTATAGAGCAAGTTTCAGGTAAAGAAAAGCTTAGGTCTAGGAGTAGTGGTACATGCCTTTAATCCTAAACAATGAAGGTAAAGTTAATTTGTAGAAGGAAGCAAAGTGATATCTCATTGAGTGACAGAAAAAGTGATGAATCAGAGAAAGATTTGACAGAATAGTATATGTGCAGTTCTCATGAGAAGCAAGAGGAAAGACAAACGTAAGGGGCAATGCAGAGAGAGAGAGAGAGAGGAGAGAGAGGCACAACAGTTTTACCTAGAGAGTTTTACAGAGAGTGGTTGAATGAGAGAACAAGCTAGACACGGGTGAAGACAGAACTAGCCAGAGAATGAGAAGAAGCCAGGAGATTAGAATAGATTGTTAGAGTTAGTTTGAAGCCAAGCAGAGTAATTCAGGGGCCAAGAAAGAAGCCAGATTGAATAAGTTAGCTGGGAAAGGAGTTTTTAAAAGAAACTTCCAAGATATTTTCCAAGTTCATGCCATTTTTACCTAAAGTATTCCTAAACTTGGTGTGTCTCTTAGAAGTTGTGGAAAAGAGTGACATTGAGTCTGATCATTTTCATGGTATTGGTACTCCATGGGATCATCTATAATCTTAAGAGAATCTGAAAAAAATCGAGAAGAATTTTATCAAGGGAAACTATTATACCTAAATATTTACACATTATACATTCTCCTGCCTCTTTGTAAATGTGTGTATTATGTCTGAGAAGAGGTGGCATTTTAAGAACATTGGTAAAAAGCATGTGCTTTCAGTGAGAGAAGCTGAGGCTCAGGACCTGGGAAGGGAGACATTCTTGAGTGCGCCTTAACAAAGACACCCAGCAGAGAACACAGCACAGCACAGCACAGGGACATCAGACTTAAGAAGGAGAAAGCACAACTGTGTTTCTTTGTGTCCTGGTCATTATCCACACATGTGATTTTTTGCATAGCCTTTCAAGCACTGAACATCACCTCTCAGATTTTCTTCTTTGTGTTCCAGGCCAAAGAAGCACTTGAAAATATTGAGGTTCCTGTTGGCTGCCTTATGGTCTATAACAATGAAGTTGTGGGGAAAGGAAGAAATGAAGTGAATCAGACAAAAAATGTGAGTTGAGCGGTAAAAATGCAAAAATATACTATGGCCATGCTGGGAACCAGTTGGCAAGACAAGGCAAGACCAAATGTGTCCTGTGGGGCAGTTGCTTCTGCCGCTTTGTGTGTGCTTGTGGTGTGTGTGTGTGTTGTGGGTACACACACGTGTGCCTGCAGGTTGAGGTCAAGATGGCTTCCTCTCTTACTTCCCACCTTGTTTTTTGAGACAGGATCTCTCACTGCCTCTGGAACTTATCAGTTCAGTTAGTCTTGCTGCCAGCGAACCCTACAGATCCCTCCATTCTTTTTCTCTGCACTGGGGTTGCCTAGGAACCCCTTGTTCCCTTCTGCACTGGGGCTGCCTGTGGCTATATTTGGCTATGTTTGGCTGTTTGCATGGGTTCTGGGGTTTTAAATTTAGTTTCTCGTTTTTTTCCCAGCAAGCACTTTACCTACTGAGCTATCTCTCCAGCCCTAGATCTTTCTTTCCTTCTTTGCAAATATTAATTTTTTCTGATTATAGCAGTTATATGATTTCTTTTGCTTAGATATTAAAAATTCTGCAAAGTTAAATGAAGCTATAAAATTATATAGATAATTTTCTATACCTACATTTGTGATCTTAGCCTAAAAGCTAAGAAATGGTTAATTTTTTAAAGTTTTATTATGTTTTCTTTTAACACTTGGTGAAACGAAATGAGGAATTTCATCATATCAAAATATCAGCACAGAAGAAATGAGTACATTTCTGCTTGAAGCAAATTCAACCTGAAATTTCACCTTTGCAAAGCAGATCCGTGTAGCTTATAATGGATTTCTTTTAGTTTTTTTTCTCTTTGGGGTGGTAAGGGAAAAAGACCCTCAATGTATACATTGTAGGGAGGCGTAAAAGGATTGTATTAGAGAAAATGTTTTTGGCTATTCAATGGAATAAGGTCCCCAGGATGAGCTGTCCTCAACTACATGTGTCTCAGCTTCAATTACTTGGTGTTATTGTGATCAGATTGGAAGGTTCATGGTTTAAAACAGTGCTTCTTAAACATGGTATCACAACAGTGTGTCATGGTAGGCACCCGTGGAAATGGAAGTAGGTAAAATTGCTGTGCTATACCAGATGGACTCAAGAACAACATAACTCTAAGGACTGAAGGCCATCCATATGGACTTTGTTCTTACGTTCTTTGGGAGCATAGAGCAGTCTAGTGTTGGTGCTGGGGCTCTGAGGCCTTTAAAGTTCATCCATCACAACCCTGAGGTTTAACAAAACTCGGGTCAAGTAGGAACCCTGTTATGAGGGCATAAAAACATTTGAGGCAGATAATACACATGTTAGAGAAATTCATACCTAGCAGTTCTGTTTTAAATAGTTGCTACAGCTCCGAATCTGTACTGTGTGTTTGATGGAATATGCTTATGAAAACTAAAGCCTGAGTCCCCAGAAACTTTGATTTCTTAGACCCTTTGGGGTTAACCAGGGTTATTCCACTGTGTGTGTCTCTCATGGACTTGCCCTTTTAATACAATATACTCAAACCAGGCCCCACGTGAGAAGACCAGAATTCTGCTTTGGGCTAAGATACCAACACTGCCCTGTTGCCTCCCACTCCCTTTCCCTGTGTATTTTCAGTGCAGGAGAAGACAGCTTAGCTTATGTTTCCTTAGCACTAAAAAGGTGATTCAGTTCAACTGGTATTTCTTGAGAGCTGTGAGGGTGCCATCTCTCAGGAATTCTGAATCTGAGCTTTAAAAGGCTTCGGTTGAAGCAACCTTTTGTGTTAAGTTCTCCTGTTGTATTGGTATGCAGCCAGAACTGTACCCTTGTCTGTAAAGACCTTCTGTCAGCGGGTTTTGATTCTGTAGTCACCCAGGCTTGCTCTTGTCTGCCACTGGCTGTCACAGCATTGAGGGTCAATGCCAGTACTTTTTTCGCCAGGCTCCAGGTCACGGGAGAAAGAGCACGTTTCTGTCAGCCTCACCCAGTGTTGTGTTTGTTGAGGGGAGATTTTTTTTCTTCTTCTTTTTTCCTTTTTCTTTTTATTGTTTACACTTTATTCACTTTATTATATATACTTTATTCATTTCCTCCTCCCCTCCCGATCCCACCCTCCCACTCCTTTCTTCACACATGCCCTTCCCCAAGTCCACTGACAGGGGAGGTCCTGAGGGGAGATTTTTGATTACATACATAATTTAGTTAGCTTGTATAGAGCTAGCTTCCAGTATCAATTGTTGACAAATGTCATTGTCACAGACAGTGTAAATTAGTGCATAGAGATTTTGTGGTTTACTTTAAGCCATGTTTAAATTGGACTGTTTTGTTGGTTTTCTTTTAAAATCAGTGTGAGATTTTTATACTTGCTCTTCAGTAACCTTTTTCTCCCAGCCCTTAGTCCTAGCCCTTTTCCCCAGCTAGTCCCCTTCTGCTTTCTTGTCACACATAGCCTTCTTTTGTTGTTGTTGTTTGTTTTGGTTTTTCGAGATAGGGTTTCCCTGTATAGCCCTGGCTGTTCTGGAACTTGCTCTGTAGACCAGGCTGGCCTTGAACTCAGAGATCTGCCTGCCTCTGCCTCCCAAATGCTGGTATTAAAGGTGTGTGCCACCACTGCCCGGCTGCCCTCTTTCTTCATGCTCTTTCCTTTTTCCTCTAGTTATTCTTCCTTAACTGCTCTTACTCCCCTCTCATGGTTTTTATGATTTGTACCCTTACATGTATGCATTTATGAAAGGTATATATGTGAAAATTTAAATCTCCATTCCACCTTTCAAAAAAACAGGCAGTATTTGTTGGTCTGAGTCTGGAACACTTTATGGTAATGTAGTACTTTTGAGGAAATGGGTAAGATTTCTTGCTGTGCAAGTCCAAGGCATCTGAATTTCAGTCCCCAGCACCCATATAAAAAACTGAAAGACCCCAGCCTCACCCTAAGTTAAACATAGCTAACGCCATTTTGTGGGACACCACTGTTTTGTAAAACTCTAAAGGCTAAATGGAAAACTGGAAAATTACTAAGAAACCCAGCTGTGTCATCCACTTGGGATATCTGCGGTCAGGCTGCCCCAGTCGAACTAAAAACAGTTTGTGTTAATCACCCTCATGGATATCTGTGAGACTGTTCCAGTTAAGATAAGGGTCCTAAGGAAAACAACAGGTGACGGGCCACGTCAAGGGGTCATCATGACCATTTTGACCACCCAGTTCCTGGAATCTTGGTGTCTCTGCCAAACTTTGACGCAAACCGTGGTCTCATGTAAACGTACCAATCAGCCCCCTGTAACCATGCCTCTCGATTCTGTACCAGCGCTTCTGCTCTAAAACCCTATAAAAACCCCAGCTTCCCACCTAGGGGGCGCGCAAAGTCCTCCGAGTGACTTTCCGCCCCGGATACCCGTGTATCAAAATAAAAGCCTCTTGCTGTTTGCATCCGAATGGCCTCGTTGTTCCTTGGGAGGGGGGTCTCTCAGACGAAAGATACCCAGCCGGGGATCTTTCAAAACTAGGTGTGGCCATGCAGGTGCCTGTGGCTGCAGAGCTGGGAAGGCTAGACTAAAGGATGTCTACGATTGCTGCAGCCAGCCATGGTCCAGGTTCAGCGAGACACTCTCGCTATCACTCTCCAGGCAGAGAGTGATGAGCTGAGATGGGACACCTTACACCCTTGTTAACCTCTGTATGCATGCATGTGGGTGCACATACCTTCACGTATTCGTACATACGCACTTTGTGGTGTTTTGAATAAAAATGGCCCCAATAGGGTCATATAATTGAATGCTTGGTAAGCTATTTAGGAAGGATTACAGGTGTGGCCTCACTGGAGGACATGTGTCAACAGGGGTAGGCTTTGAGGTTTCAAAAGCTCAGCCAGACCTTGTCTTTCTCTTTGAGTCTCTCTCTTCTCTCTTTTCCTCTCTCCCTCTGACCCTACTTCTCTCCCTCTCTTTTTCTCTCTGCTCTCTCCGTCCCCCTCTTTTTCCCTCCCTTCCCTCCCCTTTCTCCCTTCTCTGTGTTTCTTTCCTACCTGTGGATCAGGATGTAAGCGCTGCTCAGCTGCTGTACCAGCACCCTGCCTGCCTGCCTGCTGCCTTGCTTGCTGCCATGACAGTCATGGGCTAACCTTCTGAAACTATAAGCAAGCCCCTAGTTAAAAGCTTTCTTCTATAAGTTGCCTTGGTCATGTTGTCTCTTTACAGCAAGGTGTAGCTGGCAAAGATTATCTCCCATTCTGTAGCTCCTTTCTTCATTCTGTGTATAGTTTCCTTTGCTGTGCATAAGCTTCCAAACTTGTCAATTACATGTGCCGTTGGAATATTTTTCAGAAAGTTTTTGCCTATACCTATCTATTGACATCGTTCCCAGTTTTCTTCTAGAGGCTAAAATATTTCAGATTTTATATTAATATCTTTGATCCATTTGGCATTGATCTTTGTGTAGGGTGTGAGACATGGGTTTAATTTTATTTATGGATGTAGATATTCATTTTTCTCTATACCATTTGTTGAAAAGGCTGTCTTTTTTCCAATATATGTTTTTATATTATCAAATATCAGGTGGTTATAATTATGTGGATTTATTTTGGGTCCTCTATTCTCTTTCACTGACAAAAAGACATTTTATATATCTGTTTTGGTGCCATATTTACCAATCTATATATCTGTCTTATCACTTTGGCTCTGTAGTGTAATTTGAGGTCAGGTATTGTAATATATTTTTCCAGAATTGTTCTTTCTATTAAGGTTGCTTTTGCTTTTTAGAGTGTGTGTGTGTATGTTAGAATTACTTTTTCTAGTTTTGCAAATAATGCCTTTATTATTTTGATAAGGATTGCACTGAATTTGTTGATGCTTTTGGTAATGCAGCTATTTCTACAATATTAATTCTTCTAATCCATGCTCATGAACGAGCTTTGTTTTCTATTTTCTTCAATTTCTTTCTTTAATGTCATGAAGTTTTCATTGTAGTATAGTGGTCTCTTACTTCATCAATGTGAAGATGAGATGTTTTTGTCCCTAATTTCTCTTTCTTGGATATTTTCTTATTGATATATAGGAAATCTACTGTTTTCATCAGTGCTAAGTTTCTGTCCTGCCCCTTTGCTGAAAGTATCAGATGTAAAAGTTTTCTTGGTGGAATCCACAAGGCTTCTTATCATGCCATGAGATAATTTCACTTCTTCCTTTCTTATCTATATGCTTTTTTTTTCTTTTTTTGGTCACTTTTTGTCTCATGCCAGGATTTGGAGGAAAAGTTTTAAATTTTTTCCTCATTTAGGTTGTTACCTGTATGCTTTTATTATGGCAGTTATTAAGATTTAGTCCTCTCTATTCTTAATTTCTTTAGGACATTTTATCATTAAGGTATGTTGAACCATGTTAAATGCCTTTTCTGTATCTGTTGAGAAGATCATATTATTTATGTCTTTAAGACTACTTATATAGTATTTTGCATTTATTGATTACTGACTGTTGACCAAACTTTGTACCTCTGAAATGAGACCAGCTTGACTGATGTGTGAACTACTGTATTCATGCATTAGGTTTGTCAGAATATTGAGAATATTTGCATCTATGTTCATCAAGAAAGATGCTCTACAGCTTTCTTCCTTTGCTGTACACTCATCTGGTTTTGCTGTCAGGATAAGACTTGCATTGTAGGAGTTCAGTAATGTTCTTTCTCTTTTTATTTTGTAGAACAAGGTGAGGAATATTGGTGGCAGGTCCTCTTTAAAAGTTTGGTAGAATTTGCTGGACAGTGGTGGCACACACCTTTGATCCCAGCACTTAGGAGGCTTAGCAGGTGGATCTCTTGAGTTTGAGGTCAGTCTGGTCTATAGAGTGAGTTCTAGGACAGCTGGGACTTCACAGAGAAATCCTATCTTGAACCCTGCTTTAAAACAAACAAACAAATAAAAAAACCAAAATATTTAAGCCTATAGTGGTGGTTCATGCCTTTAATCCCAGTAGTTGAGAGGCAAAGGGAGGTGGATCTCTGTGAGTTCAAGGCCAACCTGGTCTACAGAGTTAGTTCTAGGATAGCCAGAGCTGGTAGAAATTGGACACAAATCCATCCAATCCTGGGCTTTTCTCTGTGGGGAACTTTTGATTACTGTTTCTATTTCATTGTTTGTTGTAGGTTTTATTTGTCTACATCTTCTTAACTTAATTGCTGCTATATTTCACGTTTGGGAATTTGCATTAAGTTATTTTAAAGGTTTATTTTTTGTGTCTGTGTTTTGTGGCACTACTCTTGGAGAGGTGTGAGCAAATGTCTACTCACTTTAGATAAGGAAGCAATAGATCAGAAGTAAGCAGTCACTCAAGTCCAGCTTGCTGGGCCAGTTGGTTTTGTTTGGGTTACTTACAGGAGCAGAAATGATTCATAAAGATAGCTACAACACAAAAGCTAGCCCCAGCACTGGTGATGGTCCATGAAAGCTGGAAATCTGAAGCGCACTGTATAACCCGCAGGCAACTGGGCAGGTTGGATAGCATTTCTTCAGGCACCGTAAGCATTTCCTCTTCCAGGCAGAATGGCTGGTCTAGGGGTGTCTTTTATCAGCCCTTACTGCTTATATGCACTTGAGGAGGGAGGGGTTATCTAGTGTATCTGGTCAGTTTCCGGGACTTCCTGAAGCCTTTGAGTTGTTTACTTTCTGAGCTTAGGGAGCTTTCCTGAAGAAGGGAATGTTTCACTTCTCCATAAAACATCCTGTGTCTTAAGGAACTCATATTGAAGGTAGAAAACTTTATCTTAGAGGAAACTGCTGTGCAAAAGTGTGTGTGTGTGTGTGTGTGTGTGTGTGTGTGTGTGTGCGCATGAGTGCATGCCTGACTGTATGTATATAAACTGTATGTTTGCAGATACCTTCAGAGTCAAGAAGAGGGTATTGGATCTCCTGTAACTGGAGTTCAATGGAGTTACAGGCATTTGTTAGCCACCCATTGTTGGTGGTAGAAAATGAACTCTGGGCTTTCTGCAAGAGCAACAAGTGCTCTTAAACTTAAGGCCCTCTCTCGACCCTTGTGTTAGAATTATTTTAATAAGGGAAAGAAGAGTACCTAAATATCATCATGCCATATCCTGCTTGGTTCACATTGGCTCAGATTTCTCTATGAGCTGTAGAGAGAATGACAGTAAATTCTAGTTTAGACATGGAGGGTCCAAAGTTTGCTCAAGACTCATAATAAGTGCATCCCTCTCAGGATTCAAATTTCAGTGTAATTGATTCCACATGTTGGGTGATTTCTCCTGTAGTGTACTGTCTCCCAGGAAGCATCTGCAATCTCAAGTCTATGTTTCTTAAGAGTCTGTTGTGCCATAAAATCTCATCTCCTAAAGTGAGAATGATGAAATTCTAGTGAACTCAATACAGATTTGCTTTAGAGTGAGATCAGTAAAAAAATCTATTTGACTGTTATGAATAAAGCTGCTACAAACATGGTTGAGCAAATGACCTTGTTGTATACTTGAGCATCTTTTGGACATATGCCTAGGAGTAGTATAGCTGGATCTTGAGGAAGCACTATTCCTAATTGTCTGAGAAAGTGCCAGATTGATTTCCAAAGTTATTGTACAAGTTTACATTCCCACCAGCAGTGGGGGAGGGTTCCCCTTTCTCTTCAACCTCTCCAGCATGTGTTGTCACTTGAGTTTTTGATCTTAGCCATTCTGATGAGTATAAGGTAAAATCTCAGGGTTGTTTTGATTTGCATTTCCCTGAGGACTAAGGATGTTGAACATTTATTTAAGTGTTTCTCTACCATTCGATATTCCTCTATTGAAAATTCTCTGTTTAGCTCTGTTCCCCATTTTTTAAATTGGATTACTTGATTTGTTGCTATTTAACCCGGATATCCCTCAATTGAGGAATGGATACAGAAATTGTGGTACATTTACACAATGGAATACTACTCAGAAATTAAAAACAAGGAAATCATGAAATTTGCAGGCAAATGGTGGGATCTAGAAAAGATCATCCTGAGTGAGATATCCCTGAAGCAGAAAAACACACATGGTATATATTCACTTAGAAGTGGATAGTAGACATATAATATAGGATAATCATACTAACATTTATACACCTAAAGAAGCTAAGCAAGAAGGAGGACCCTGGGTAAGATACACAATCTTCATTCAGAAAGGCAAATGGGATAGACTTTGGAGGAGGGTGAAAACAAGGAATAAGACAGGAGCCTACCCACAGAAAGCCTCTGAAAGATGCTACCCAGCAGAATATTAAAGTTGATACTGAGACTCCTAGCCAAACTTTGGGCAGAGTGCAGGGAATCTTATGAAAGAAGGGGGAAATAGAAAGACCTGGAGGGTACTGGAGCTCCACAAGGAGAGCAAAAAATCTGGGTCCAGGGGACTTCTCTGAGACTGATACTCCAGCCAAGGACCATGCATGGCGATAACCTAGAACCCCTGCACAGCTGTAGCCCATGGCAGCTCAGTCTCTGAATGGGTTCCCTAGTAATGGGAACAGGAATTGCCTCTGACATGAGCTCAGTGGCTGGCTCTTTGATCACCTCCTCTCTGAGGTGGGTCTTACCAGGCCACAGAGGAAGAAAATGTAGCCAGTCCTGATGAGACCTGATAGGCTAGGGTCAGATGGAAGAGGAGAAGGACTTCCCCTCTCAGTGGACTGGGAAAGGCTCATGGGAGAAGAGAAAGGGAGGACAGGATTGGGAGGGGATAGGGGGACCTACAGCTGGGATACAAAGTGAATAAATTATAATAATAATAATAATAATAATAATAATAATAATAATAATAATAAAACACAGCCAAAAATTTAAAAATTAAAAAAAGAAAATCTATTTGAAACTAGAACATAAGCTTATAAAAATTTCAAACTTTCCTTAAAGTAGTCAGAAACCATGGACATCATTTTGAGACTTATTTCTTCTTTAATATTTTAATGAAAAAAATTTCCCAAGGTACATGAGACTTTCACTAAACACATAGCAAGGTTTATGTAGTATAATGGAATTGGCATCTCTGTTGGTGAAATTATGATAGTTGAATTGGGGAATGGCTAAGGGCATCCTGAAATCTATGCTCCAATAAAGGCAGAAATAGTAGGAATGCTTTTTGAATTTGTTTTGCATATTGTAGAGACATAAGCTGTATGAAACAGACAGTACCAACGCAAGTCTGCCTCTCTTCAGGCTACTCGGCATGCTGAAATGGTGGCCATCGATCAGGTCCTCGCCTGGTGTCATCAACATGGCCAGAGCCCTGCTGCAGTGTTTGAACACACCGTGCTGTACGTTACCGTGGAGCCATGCATCATGTGCGCGGCTGCCCTGCGCCTCATGAGTATCCTTGCGCTTCTGCTTTCCTGTCTTTACCTTGCCTGTGAGCAAGAAAATGGCCAAATAGATAACCTTTTTTTCTCTTTTTATTGTTTTTCCTTTCAATGTTGAGGGTTAAACCCAGGCTATTGCCCATGCTAAGCACATGCTTGTCACTGAGCTATGCCTTTCCTCATGTGTGGAAACAATTATAAAGATGGTGTACAATTCAGCAAGAAACAGGAAAGATTATCTGTATACAGCAAAGTTATCCGTTCTCTCTCAGTATCAATAGCCATGAAACTATTGAACACATAAGCTACAGGAAGAAAAGCTCAGAACTAAAACTCTTGTGTAAGGATGGACCCAAATTAAGTTAGAGCACAGTAGACATTCTGAGGAAGATGCTTTTGCCTTTGTTTGACAGATTATAGGTAATTTAAATATTTTCTGTCTTAGTCTGTTTTTGCCATGACTACCTATCACAAAGTGCAAAAAAAAAGGAAAAACAGACTAAGTTCAAGGTAAATAAGAAGTAAAATGCTGCCTGATATTATCATTGTACATACATGGAAATTAGTCAGTGATATTTAGTTGGATTGTATCTTTTGTAGAGTGAGCAATATAAATGCTGAGTGTAGTCAGTTTCTAGAATTAACTAGCTAATTAATTAATTAATTAATTTTTGTTTTTTAAGTCAGGGTTTCTCTTTGTAGCCTTGGCTGTCCTGGACTCACTTTGTAGACCAGGCTGTCCTGGAACTTACAGAAATCCTCCTGCCTCCACCTCCTGAGTGCTTGCATTAAAGGCGTGCGCCACTATGCCCAGCTAGAAACAAACAAACAAATAAATAAATAAATGAATGAATGAATAAATAAATAAATAATTTACAACACTGAGAGTCTTGTGCATTCTAGGCAAGTGCTTCTTCATACTTGTAGTTTCATTTGTTTTTAAAATTATATGCAGTTTTATCACTTCAAACAATACAGAGGGCTTTTGGGGAACAATAAAACATACTGTCTTTGTACTAGAGGAATTATTGGCACCATTGTTGGAGGAGTTATTAGACCAGTTTCCTCATTCTGTCTTGCAGGAGAGAACAGGGAATAATGTGGGTGGGTTTCTAGCTTTTGTGTGGGTGGTTATTTTGTTTTAGTTTCTTATTTTTGTTTTGAGACTGGCTCTAATGTAGCCAGGGTTATGGATCTCACTGTGCTTGTTAAAATTAAGCTCTTGATTCTCCATCTTCTAAGGGCTGGGATTATAGGCACATGCACCACACCAGGCTTCCATCCACTTTTTACTTGCCATTTAAATTTATTTATTTATTGTGAGGAGCACAGGTATGCCATGGCATTTGTTTGGCAAAGGTCAACTTCAGGAATCAGTTATCTCCTCTTACCATGGGTTTTAGGAATTAAATTATGTATTTTAAAAGGAGAAATTCCTGAATTAAATTTTTAATTCGGCAACGATTCTGAAAAAATGATTTAAGGAAGAACAGAGAATTGATTAAATTGCATATTAAGCAAAAACACTTGGTCTCTGTTCTGGTCACAATTGCCAGGTTTTGCTTATTTATGGATATACTGTTACTGTGTGTGCAATCACATGTCATGTTACACATGTAACAGCGGACAATCCTGAGGAACTGGTTCTCTCCTTCCACATTGCATGGGTCCCAGGGCTCAAACTCCGCTTGTTGCGCTTCTGTGGCAAGTGCTTCTGCCAGCTGAGCCACCCTGTCGACTTAACAATCGCTAGATTTTAATTTATAGATACTTAAAGACTCTTTCTCTTTCTTTTTTGTATAACTAAATTTTATCATTGTAAGGACCAACCATAAAGATGAATTGTTTTGAAGTCTATTCTGAGCTTTCTAAGGGAGTTAGCATCAGCCTACAGTTGCCATGATTCTGCACGTTGCATTCAGGACCTTAATTCTGTACTATAAATCCCGCTGGTTGTCTACGGCTGTCAGAATGAACGGTTTGGTGGTTGTGGTTCCGTCCTAAACATTGCCTCTGCTGACCTACCCAATACTGGGAGACCATTTCAGGTAATATATTCTTTTTATTCCCTCCCTCCCTATTGCCACCCCCGCCTTTTCTGTTTATCCATCTCTTGATGTACTTGCCAATTGAGTGTGGTCAGTATTCTAAAAATCCATTACAGAATCAGACTACATCTCACTGGAAGAAAATCTTTGTTTCTTCCCTGATTGTGAGTTCCTAATAGAGTTCACCAGTACCTTGTGTGTGTGTGTGCTATGAATGTGTGGTACACAGACATACACATATCACATGCACACACACACATGTACACATGCTTGTGATGGTAGCATGAAGGTATGAACAGTTCTCTCTCGGGTGTGTCAGTGCAGTCAGTGTTTCTCAGCCAAGAAAAGTTCTTTTACAGTTCATATACACAGCCACGTTGGCTCAGTGGACAATGAATGCCATGGTTTGAAAGCGTGGATCAAGGTTTAATTCCAAATTATATTCTAAGGTCTTTTGACCTGCTAAGGCCTTGCTATGTCAGGCTTTTGGATGCTGGGTTTTCTTCCTCTTCTTTGGTCAGGCTCATGGGACAGAGGACAAAATGGAGGTGGGCTCTCTGGTTAGAGTTATAGATTCTTTTAATATAATACTGTGTTCAGGTGGACATTTGGAGAGTGAAGATAGAGTTGCTGGAAGGCACCAGTGCCAGCACACACCCACCAGGAGTGGCTAGCTTGGTGTGTTCTGAGAAACCAAGGGGGGAGAGGCTTGTAAGCAAAGCTTGTGTGTCAGGTCACCTCCTGCCTGTAGAGCTGTGTTGGGAGGGGGCCCATGTTTCCATCAGTGAGTACCCTGGGATGCTGGAGAGGCAGCATCAGTAGAGCCTCGAGAGCATAAGACAGGAGGAGATTGAGGAGGAAAGTGAAGTTCTGAGGCAAGGGCAGCACTTTGTACTGAGAGAAGGAGGAAGGTTACTGTTACCATGGGGGAAGATCCCAGTCGGGAGCCTAGGGAGGCTCCAGGAAAGGAGGTTCAGTCTCAGCAATGCCCCCTGAGGCTGGCCTCCCATCTGCAGGTGGTTGGCCAGACACCACTTTGAGGGATGACTGAATTGTTTCATAAACTTCAGCACAATGAGTTAGATCTTTTCCAGTCTCGCCAGATGAGTACTAAAATCCCTAGGCATTTGGCTGCATTTTGTATGGCCAGTTTCTGTCCCCTCCCCAACCAAGCCCTCCAGCCTGCTTCCACAGAGCCCACACTTCTCCCTACTCCAGGAGGCGTGCTTTCTTGCCGCTGTCCAGGTTCAGCCTTCATATTAACCCATATTTCATTAAATGTTCTTTATGGCTCTTGCTGCTTTCACATATTCTCGTCTCTTCTGCCCAGATCCCAGAGCAAAAGCAAACGCAACAGTTTCCTTAAATCCCCCATAGCAAACTTAAAAAAATGTTTTTTTTTTCTTTTTTTCTGAAGGACCCAATAGTAGATAGTTTTACCTCTTGTGAGAGAAATGTCTCTTGTCACATAGTGTTTTGTTTAATAATAATAATAAACTCTTCAAAGTATAAAAACCATTGCTAGCTGTAAGTGTTGCAGCTCTGAAGGGAAAGGCTTCCGCTTCAGAAATTCTGCTCCTGATGCACAGTAAAGATTTCCCTAGTGGAAGTGCAAGCTCTGCTCCAGCAGGGATGGGTTCCCAGCAAAACTGTTGCAGCCCTGCCTGCAGGAGGTATCCTGGTAATGGAGAGCCAAGGAATACCGGAAAGGCACAGTGCACAAACCTCACATAGAGACTTACTGGGAGGGAAAAACTCAGGAGGGTGGCTGCCTATGCAGTAGGGAAATGAGCAGAAGGCAGGGTACATATTCGGTTCCTTGGGGTAGGGAGTGGGGAAGGGGCGGGGCTGTCCAGAGTAGAGATTTTCAGAGTGAGGATTGGTGGGATTTCCTGAGCTCAGCAATTGGTAGGTTTCTTTGGCAAGCTCAGGGATTGGTGGGTTTCATGTTCAGGGACTGGTGTGTGTCTGGGCCAAGTGCAGAGATTGGTGGGATTTGTTTCTTAACCCTGGTTTTAGGCTTGGGGTCAAGTCAGGGTCAGGGTGTTTTTCCTTTTACACTACACTAGGTTGTCATTCTTAGCTATGGACTTGATTTATTTTACTAAGACTAGTTTACCAGTCCAGGCTGTATAACATCCCGTGCTTGGTGAGACACTGGAAAATACAACAGGTAAAAATAGCCCGTGCTTTATGTCCACCTGGTTAGCATCTCATTTCATCACTGCAGCAGCCTGAGAAGTCCAGTTACGTACCACATAGGGTTTAAGTACCCCCAGTAGTGAGTGACTGAGAGAGACTTTCGGTTAGGGCGTGGTACCCAGTCTTTTGGAGATGTACATCTTCATCCATGCTGATACTTGTCCTGAGTAATGAACATGGTGTGGAGTACCTTTATTTCTTTGCAATGGTGTATACACTGTGGGATGTATACAAGTGGGATGTATAACCCACTTACGGTCATGGCCGATGCTCACCTTGTGTTTCTCCCTCGTCAGTGCATCCCTGGGTACCGTGCTGAGGAGGCTGTGGAGCTCCTAAAGACCTTCTACAAACAGGAAAACCCAAATGGTGAGTTTTCTTCTGGTTTAGTGCCTCACGTTAAAACAACTCAATGCGGTTGTTTGGAATCTCTCACTTTCTACTTATCTGGTTTTTTATTTTTGCTTTTGTTTTGTTTTCCCACAGCACCAAAATCAAAAGTTCGAAAAAAGGATTGTCAGAAATCCTGATGCTGTTCTGATCCTGACTAGTGTCGTTCAGAGACCTGGACAGAATTTCCAACTGAGAGCCATTGGCATCGTGGGTCGTGTTTCTATGTTGTTGTTACTGGGTGGGAAGATGGTGTCTCTCGTCATTTGTCATTTGCTCTGTTAAGGGAACAAATTAGCCCTTTTTAAAAAAGTCTGACAGATGTAAACAACTATTAGCTCTTCCACCAAGCTGAAAGAGTGTTTCGGAAAGGGGAAGGATTAAGGTTTGAGGTCGCAGTGATCAGCAAGCAGTGCTCGCCCCTCCTTCAGCCACAGCTTTAGTCCCATCACAAAGAAGTTCTTCATAGCTAGCTTCGAAGATGCCTTCGTGATAGAGTGTTTGCCATGGAGGCCGGAGGCCCAGGTCCCCAGCAACCACCAATGCCAGGTGGGCTTGGTGGCCTGCCTATAATTCCAGTGCTTGCAAGGCACAGACAGGCTTCCAAGGCCCCAAAGCAAGCTAACAGTTACTTTAGCTCTTATTGATGAGCTCTGGGTTCAAATGAAAGTGATCTAGGAGGACCCCCAGTGTGAAGCTTAGACCTCACATGTCCACATGCACCGCCCCCCAACACAAGTGCATAAACAAAATGCAAATACATACGTCACACATGGACACCACACACAACATACATGTGAAAGAAAAAAGACAAGTGTTCGGAAGACTGATCAAGATCAAAACAGGAAGGAAAAGGAATGAAAAAGAAAGCCTTGGTATTTTACTGAGGCCATTCAGACTGGTTCTGCCCCTGATTTCACCAGGGCGCAAGGGACCTGGGCTCATCCTAACTTGTATTATGACTATGTAAATGACCATGCATGTCAGGGGTTCATGTGTGCAGATGTGGAGGCAGAGAACATCTCAGGTGCTGTTCCACATGGGCAGTCCCCCGCCTCCTTTTTTTAAGGCAAGGTTTCTTGGAATGTACCATTCAGCTAAGCAGGCTAGCCAGAAATGCCCAGGGTTCCGCCTGTGTCCTCTAACACACGCACCACTGTGTGCTTCCTTCCTTCTTTCCTTTATTGAACTCAGGTCTTTCTACCACTTTGCTGATTGAGATAGCTCTCCAACCCTAGAACATTTTTAAAAAGTATTTAGATAAAATAGATGCATTTAAAGTAAGTGTTTAAGAGTCATTTTTTTTAAATCATAGGCTATTGCTACAGTAATATGTAGTATTCATGCCTTCTTTCAGGAGGTCTAGTGTTTAAATAGTGGGTGCTAGAGAGATGACTCAGGGGCTAAGAATATATACTGCTCTTCCAGAGGATACTAGTTTGGTGCCCAGCGCCTACGCTGGGCAATTCACAACCCGTAATTCCAGTCCCAGAGGACCCAGTACCCTCTTCTGGACTCTGTGCGCACCTGCACTCACATGTGCACACGTTTCCATAATTGATATATACACATATAATTAAAAAAAATTTAAAGGTAAAAATTTGAAGTTTCTTATAATGGAGTAACTATTGTCTTAAGGTTCATTTCTTCTCTTTAACAAAACAAAGACTTATACTCTCAAAGCAAAGACCATATATTCTCAAGAGAAAGAAATGAAAAATTGTCCATATGTAATGTGCTGGAGGATGATAGGTGCTGCTGGTCATAGTGGGGTGCACTGGGTGGGTGGGGGGTTGAAGTAAAAGAATCATGAATTCAAGATAAACCTGGGCTATGCAGGAAAACCTTCCCCCGTCCCCCCACCTCCCCTCCAAATTATAACAGGTTGCCATTTGGAATAAGAATGCAGGAATGATGGTTACAGGAATGAATAAAATGATCCATTTATTCCTAACTAACAAAGCTATTACTCCTAAAAATGCAGATGATGACATTTAAATTGAATATCTAAAAATTTGACCTCACAACCAAATTTCCAGGGAGGGTCACTGATGCAAGGTGCAGCTTTTCTCCAACTGCCCTGGCGCTGTGTGCATCTCTGCCCAGAAGGGGGCCTCGCCGGTCCACCGGAAGACAGCACCCGTGCCGCCTCAGTTTCTTCAGCTACTTCAAGTCCTTGATGCAAAGCGTCTGTGTTTGTTGACTCTGCCCTTGAAGCGCTGTCTCCGACTTGTTTGGTTTGAATTACATTACAGGCTGGAATGTGATTGTGGCTGTAGTATTTTTATATTGACGGGATGGGGGAGGGGAGCAGCTGATCACTGTTACATGCTTCAGAGGATTTATAATTGCGTGGTTTGTGCATGTGTGTTTTTAATGGCATTTCAGAAGTTTTATGAGCGAAGAAAACGCAAGATTTTAAATTTACAATAATGGTCTGTGCACCTTCTCTTCGGTTTTATCTACTTTAAAAATTGTCTTCTCATTAAATTTTAGTACTTTGAGTAGTGTGTTCCTTTTTGCAGTTGGTCGTAATTCACTTCTGGCTCCTGTGCGTCCCTGAAAGCAGACATCATTACCCTTACTGAGTTCATATCACTTTCGGGGTATTCTCTGTAGGCAAAACAAAATCTGGGCACTTTCCTTTGTAGAGCACCACCAGATTATTCTGTCTGTCTGACAACCAGTGGGTTCATGGTAAAGCTTTGAAACTGGTTAGTATGAATTTAGGGAGAAAACAAAAACAAAACAACAAAAAAACTAAGGTAAAAGCATAGAACCAGAAATAACATGAGGGCGTTTTATTCCAGACACACACACTACTTCAGAAGCAGAGAGATAATTCCAGAAAATAGGGCAGTGTGCATATTTTCCCTTTCCGATTTTAGCAGGTGGCTAAGTGGCATTTCCTGCTTCCTAAGTAGGGCTGAACAGCCTAATGTCCACTTACCACCTTTAAAGTTCCCTTTCCAGGCACTGGTAGAATTTTTGAACGTAGCTTCCTCTGGGGAGATCACTTTGCATTGTCGTAGATTAGGGACCAGCACTGCCACTGTGCCTGTGCAGGATCCCTGCGGAAATCATAGACACCAAGTCTGCAGACACAGTGTCCGCATGATGGTGAGGAACCGTGTGCACACCGAAACTGTCGAGTGCTGTGCTCTCCAGCAGTCTCACCACAGCGTAGAACATATCAGACATGTTTACACTCAAGCATATATCCAGCAGGACAAAACTGGTTGAGCCTGCCGAAGAGACCAAACGTGAGTTGTGCTTTGTACATGAGATAGTTAGGAAGGTGTAGGACACAGACAGGCTGTAGAGCCACTGCCCTGTTAAGAGAAGTTAGAGATGATTACATGGACGCCGCTGAGGCAGCCAGTGTTTGCTGGGTTCTGTAGCGAGCTCCTGAGAGTGGGTGGTGTGTCGACAGGTGACTCGGTATGACAGGCTTCAGTGACTGACAATAAAAGGTTGTGTGAAGATATCTTGGCACCTCATGTGTTGTACATGTGACATATGGAAAAACAGCCAGTGACCCAAATGTAGGCAAGGTGGTTTATTTTTTAAGACCTCCATTTATGTTTTCTTTCTTTTTTTTCTTTATTAATTACACTTTATTCCCTTTGTATCCCCCCTGTGGTTCCCTCCCTCCTCTGTCCCAACCCCTCCCTTCCCCCACCCTCTGCATGCATGCCTCTCCCCAAGTCCACTGATAGGGGAGGACTTCTTTTCCTTCCTTCTGATCCTAGTCAATTAGGTCTCATCAGGAGTGGCTGCAGTGTCTTCCTCTGTGGCCTGGTAAGGCTGCTTCCCCCTCAGGGGGGAGGTAATTAAAGAGCAGGCCAATCAGTTCATGTCAGAGACAGTCCCTGTTCCTATTACAATGGAACCCACTTGGATACTGAACTGCCATGGGCTACATCTGTGCAGGGGTCTTAGGTTATCTCCATGCATGGTCCTTGGTTGGAGTATCAGTCTCAGGAAAGACCCCTGTGCTCAGATTTTTTGGTTCTGTTGCTCTCCTCGTGGAGTTCCCGTCCTCTCCAGATCTTACTGTTTCCCACTTCTTTCCTAAGATTCCCTGCACTCTGCCCAAAGGTTGCCCATAAGTCTTAGCATCTACATTGATAGTCTGCAGGGCAGGGCTTTTCAGACGTCCTCTGTGTCAGGCTTCTGACTTGTTCCCTCTTTTCTCCTTCTGAAAGGTCCAGCCTCTTTGCCTTTCTGGATAGGAATTGAGCATTTTAGCAAGAGTCCTCCCTCTTGATTAGTTTCTTTAGGTGTACAGATTTTCGTAGGTTTATCCTATATTTTGTGTCTATATGAGTGAGTATATACCGTGTGTGTCTTTCTGCTTCTGGGATAGCTCACTCAGGATGATCTTTTCCAGATCCCACCATTTACCTGCAAATTTCATGATTTCCTTTTTTTTTTTTTTTTTATTGCTGAGTAATATTCCATTGTGTAGATGTACCACAATTTGTGCATCCATTCCTCCACTGAGGGGCATCTGGGCAGCTGAGGGCGACCTTGAATTTCTGAGAAGTGCTGGGATTACAGTTGATTACCACTGAGCCCATTTTATGAGTGCTGAGGAGTCAGTCTCTGGCCTTCATGAATGCTAAGCAAGCACTCCAGCAACTGAGCTATCTCCAAAGCCCTTTCTTTTGTTTTGTTTTGGAAAACTGCATCCTATGTCCTCCTGGTGTTTTACCCTGAAGCAGTTCCCTATTTATGTAGAGTGTTGTCCCAGGCCGTCGGCACTCAGTAATCCAAGATGCAGCCAGTGGATACCAGTGTGTTTTAATCCAGCGTCAGTGTGCCCGTTCCTCTGCTCGGCCAAGCTAACCCTGTAGAGAACTTCCTCCAGCACTGAAAATCCAGGTCCATCCGTGGGCTAAGTTGGACTTGGCTGTCTTGTATTTCTGTCTCCTTCTAACCTAGACCATTTCGTTTGCCTTTCATATTACTTACCGTTTCCTTTCACAGGGTTCAGCATCGGACTCAGGGCCTGGTCCAGGCCATGTGTGCTCTCCCACTGGACCCACACCTCCCTCCCCTGACACTCTTCATACCTGTCCTCCTGCCCCATCACTGCAGAGTGCTCTGCTTATCTGGTGTCTTTTATCTGGAGGCAACAAAGGCTGGCAAACTCCACAGGTGACACTAATTTTGGTCACTTGGCTAAGATGTCTGATTTATTCACTGTGTATTTGGTTTTCTCCCTCTCTGTTTCAGTGAGAGAGCAGCCTGGGGGGGAAGAAATCATAGCATGTTTATAAGAAAATATGTTTGACACTGATGGAGGGAAGGAAAATTAATTATATAAATTCAAAAGCAGCTGTTAAATTATTTGATCTCATTTCTCCTTTTTATTGTGTGTTCCAAAATTCATAAATTTTTTTCTAGTAATATTTTAAACAGCACACTGTCAGTAAAAAAATCAAAAGAAAGCTCCAACACTAAGTACTTTCACTCTTGACTTCCTTCTCAGTAAAAAAAAAAAAATAATCATGTAAATTTCATTATAACTAATAGGGATGTGGAAAAATGGTCTGCGATATTTCCGACATCACAGATGGCCTATGGTAATACAATAGGACATTGGATTTTAGGCTGCTAATCGCTGGTCATAAAAAACAAGTTTTCTGTGTGTGTGTGTTTCCATAGAGACATCTTGACATAAAACATTTTAAGTACCACTTGAGTGTAGGTAAAAGCAGAAGCTAAGACTCTGACTTTTTTTTTTTTTTTCGTCTGTTTTAAAAGTATTGTAGATTCTCTGTTTTAAAAGCTCAGGTCAGGCCAAAGCCGGTCCTGCACGGCTGTTCTACATCAGCTGACCTTGTATAGGCTTGAGGAGAGGAGACATCAGCAATTGATTTCCCTGCCTTTTGGCAAAGGAATGAGACTGCCTTGACTTCATTCGTGCAGACACAACTGCCAGCTCTTTCCTTATTTCACAGGGTGCTAATTGTGTGGCGTGAGGAAAGGCCTGATGTGTGATGTTATTGTTATGGGTTGGGTGGGCATGAGTTGTGGTGAAAGGTTGACATCTTTAGGATCCTACATTTTTGTATGCTGAGCTCATAAGAGGAGGGTTATGTGTCATATTCACCTGATTTTCAAATGGACTTTTACAGCTGGTAAGCAAACTTTGTCATGAGATTTGACAAAGGCTGTGCTTGGCCAGGCTTTGGTCAGGTTCCAAGCCCTCTTAACCAGGCCGAAAAATTGGCTCTGTTGCCTGCTAGGCCTGCATAGCTTTTTAGAAGAATCCTATTAACAGTCTTTAGAGCACCGCCCCTAAAAATAGGAAGCAAAAATTTTCACCCCTACAACTGATGTAAATGGCCTTGCCTTACCTTCAGCAGGACTCATAGGTCAACAGTTACACCATCTTTATTCTGTTGTCTCCTCTTTCCATCCCACCCACACTTCTTCATCCTGCTTGTTGGTTATAAAAGCCCTGATTATTATTATTTTAAAAGATTTATTTATTATGTATACAGTATTCTTCCTGCATGTATACCTGCATGCCAGAAGAGGGCACTAGATCTCATTATAGATGGTTGTGAGCCACTATGAGGTTGCTGGGAATTGAACTCAGGACCTCTGAAAGAGCAACCAGTGCTCCTAATCTCTGAGCTTTCTCTCCAGCCCTAGGTATTTTTATGTCTGGACTTGAGGGCAATCTCAACACTACAAATTCAATAGTGCTGATACAACTGTAATCCTGAATAAAGTTATCTTTTCCATTTTCACAAGTGTCCGTGTAAATTTTTTTTTTAACAAATTGAGCGCATAAACTGATATCTAGAGAAGAGACCCAGAACGTATGATCCATGGAGCAAAATCTACCCTAGTGTCTGTTTTGAATAACATTTTTACACTTCTAAGTGGTTAAAAAAATGAATTGAATACTATATGGAGACTTGTGAACCTAATATGAAAATAAAATTTCAATACATCTTCCAGGGGTCCTAGCCACTTGCATTTGTTTCTGTCTGGGGTGGGTTTGGTGCTGCAAGGACACAGGTCCAGTAGGGACAGCTCTATGGCTCACACTGCTGGCCCTTTAGGAAGCATTTCTTGTCTCCCAATCAAGGGTAGGAAAGATGACTAGGTTGGCTATCCACAGTGCTCATTCAAGTTCTATGACTTTGCAGCTGGGTAATGGCTCACTGCGCAGCTTTTCCTGGTTACCATGGCTATTGAAAAGTTTGTTTATAAATGTGTAAGTGAGATTGGAGATACTAAAATATTTATTTTGGCTTCAACTGTCATTCCTTTATATATTTAAGAGTAGCAAGGAGAAAAGATAATGCACCATTTTATCTGTATTTAGAATAGATGTGTTTTATTTACAAGTATGTTAAAAGGTTCTCAAGCATTCATCCTCTTTAACAACAGTTACTAATGTCAAATCTTTCTGGCTTTTATTTTTTTAGACAAGTTAAAAGTAAATAGAAACCACTCGACACAACATTCATCAGATGGGCTTTTGACACATATTGCTCATAGTTTATTGGAAATATTCAGATAAATGCAAAGTTAATAATTAAAAGAAAAGAAACTATTACTATTTCCATTAATTACTTAAATTGAACCCCAGAAGTCAGCTTTTGATAATTCTTGGAACAGAGAGACTATTGCTGCTCTGTTGTGTTGATCTTTTTCCAGGGATCTCCCATGCCCCCTTTGCCCTTTGGGGGATAGCCCATCCAGACTTTGAAGCAGCATGCCTTCATCTTTGCCTGGAGCCTATGCTGGCATTGGTAGGAAGTAATCACCTTCAATGATATTTCTATACAGAGACTAAAATAAATGTCTAATTTTTTTCCAGCAATGTCAACATCATGACTCACATGATAAATGGTTTCAGGAGAGACTATATTTCCTTTTAAAAAATTCTAGTTGCATGTCTGCCTGTGTTTATCTATGTGTAGGTCTGTGCACCTGTGTGCAGGTGCTCGTGGATTGGGTGTCCTTGGAGACTGAGTTGCAGGCAGTTGAGAGTCACCAGAGGAGCTATCTCTCTGACTCCCCTCCCCAAATTTCCTTTTGACCTGAGAAAAATTCCATTCCCTTTGTGATGAGGAATTCTGGGCAGAACACCAGGAGAGCCAACATCTGCCTTTTCTGTTGGGTCCCCTCCCCAGGTAAACCCCACACACTGCCATTGTTCTTTTATCTAAGCACGTCATCAATGGTGCAAACCTGAGCATTATTTTTCTCAAACCTGAGTGTTATTTTTCTCAAAAGCTCACAATCTCTATGAGATCTCTCCCAAATACCCCGGCCCACAGTAATCGTTTGCTTCAAACCCCTATTTAGTGTCACATAGTTTAATACTCAATTGGTCTCTAATTACAGTGATTAGATTGTAAGCTGCTCAAAAGCGAGGATTTAGCCCAATACTAGGCCCAGAGGCAGCTTCAGTAAATGCTTGCTGAGTGATGGATTTGCATTTCTGGATGGTTTCCAGGCAGCAGGACAAATCAGTGAATTAGCACTTACCAAAGGATGCTGTCCTTTTGGATTACTGAGCAAGCCCGCTTGTCTAATGCCTCCTCTTTTGCAGAGGCCACCAGTGCCAGACTGCTGGGCAGCCAAGGTAACATGGGTTAGATTCCAGATGTTCTCCAGTTCATTTCTGCTCAGTGGAAGCCTACATGTGGGACTTGGGCTTACAGGCTCTCATTCTCAGGTTTGAGATGCCAGGAAGGACAACCAGGAGGGGCACGGAGTTGCATAATGTTTGTTTCCACTTCGGTAGCTTTGCTTTGAAACATAAAAGAAGGGGACACTCATGAAGAAGTTCTATGTTAGATATTTATATAACTCTTTTGCTAAATTAGTCCAGAAACTGGATTGATATTTTAATCATAGTCTCTTGAGAGGGAAAGTCAGCCGGTGAAATTGCTGGAGGTGACATGCCAAGCTACATAGAAACCAAATGTGGTTTTGGAGACCACCATGGAAATAATAACTTCAGTCATTAAGTGGAGAATGAGAAGGAGAAAGAAACTGGATAAGTTTTCCAGGGTTGAGAAGTTATTTTTATTATAAACTAACCTGAGGGCAACCGTAGGCTTTATTATTATTGTAACATTTAAATTCAAATACCAATGGCGTTATCTCCTTGTGGTGATTACTCCTGGCAACAGTGGGGCAGGCAGTCCATGTGGCTGATCATCTCAAGTATTTGCTTTTAAGTTGCCATTTTCATTGTGCATGTAAGTTCAGTTATGTGGGCAAAGTTCAGTAAGGAACGCATGGCACAATTCATGTCTTGATGAAGATGCTCTCTCTCCCACCAACTTGACTTCCCAAGTCTTGTTTTAAACAGTTGGCACAGTCTCCATGGCTGTATTGTGCCATGAATTGTAAGGGAATGGCTGTTCCCTTCATTTGTTTCCCTGCAGGCCTGGGGCAGCCCTGAGTCTCTGCATCCTGGCACTCCTGTGAGAGTTGTGGAGTCTGAGCATTGCTGGGCTCTGGGAAAGCCTGTTCTGCTTGGGAACTGCCATCAGATGGAAAGCAGTGTTTACATTGTGAACTGGAAACTGGTTTGTGCTTCCGAATTTTGGGGGTTGAAGACTGACACTGTGATATTCTCATATGTACTTCTGACCCGTAGGTAGTCTAGAGAATAGAAATGAGAAATGGTATTTAAATAATCAGTGATTGGAGGTGTTAAGTCTGTAGTCATATTATACTGGCAAGCAGCCCAGGGCACAGCTGCCAGAGGCCCCTGGCTACCAGATCCCCAACTGCCATCTTTGCCTGTGACATACTAAGCCAGGGAAGGGAAACAAGTAGAGCCAAACTCGGGACTGAGGTTTGCCTGTGGAAGCAGCAGATTGAATTGATAATGGGAGAAAGTTTGTATTGTTAAGTTTTATAAGGTGGCAGTGATTTCAGGAATTTTATAGTGTTGGCATGTGAGTTGGGCCTCACTTTCATCTGGTACTCATTGTTCATCCTGCAGGGTTGTATAGCATTAGCTGAGCAAGATTCAAGATGACAATTGAGAATGTCTGTGGCATTGGCATTAATGCCTTCACTTATGCACAGAAAGAGAACTTGCCAAGGCTCTGAGAGATTGAACAGCCATCTCCTTGATATCAGGGGGAGTAGAGAAGAGATACAAAGACCAGGATGTGGCTCTATGAAGAAGGAAGTATAATTTGGTAGCTTCTCTCCTGATTGCTACTTAAGAAATAGAGCAACACTGAGAGTAGGCTATAGGTTCCATTATCAGTTAAATCGGTAAGAAATAGTTCAAACAGCAAGGACACTGGTGTCTAACAGGAAGGATAGTCTGTCAGTGTGCGCTGATTGGCTAGGTAAAGGCCATTTGCTTAGTCTGTGTGATAATGGGCTGAGTTACTGCGTGAAGTTGAAAGTTTTTGGACTCTCCTTTTTTCTAAGAGGCTGAGTGAGATGGCTTAGAATCCATGGGAAAAAAAAAATCATTCTTGGCATTTATCCAAATTCTCCTTTTATGTCATCAAGTGTGGCTCTTCCTCCACTGGACTGTGAAATCTGAGCTGATCTGTATCTATGACAGCTACAATGCCAGTGATCTATTTTCAATCAAGCCATTTTAGGCTTGCCCAACATAGACAGCAGTGCAATCCACGAAATCTGGCAAGGCTGGAAATGGAGCTGCAAGACCTCAGACTCAACTGAGAAGTAGCTAATGATCTCAGGTATTTATTGACTGTTTATTACAGCTGCAAGGGTTTTGCAGCTATAACTTTATATGATCCTTGCAGCAACCTGAGAAGGTCCCTATTTTTATTCTCATTCAAGGAATGAGGTAATTCAGGTCTACAAAGTTTAACCTGCTCAAAATCATAGAGGGGCAGAGCCAGAATTTAGACTGCAGAGCTCCCATTTCCCATCATACTAAACCACCTCAAGAGGATTGCCCATATGGAAAAACAGCAAATAGGACAGTGGTGAGCACTGTTTCCTGCCCATCCCTTCCCTGCAGCAAAACCTGTAACTCAGGTTTAGTCATTAAGCCAGGCTCCAGCTTCTCTCAGCAGACTGGATTTTGAAGGTCCTTGGGTGTGGGTTGGTGGATGGGGGGAGGGTTTTTTTTGTTTTGTTTTAAAAATACTTAACAATGTGACTCTTGTAGGAGAAAATGAACTACTTACTTTGTGAGAACAGAGCTCAGGGTACTTACAAGCTTAAATATATAATTGATGGAGATACCTCCTAAAGATCTTTTATTGTACCAGATTGTTTTAGCTATTCTGGGCTTTTTGTTTTTCCATATGAAATTGAGAGTTGTTCTTTCAAGGTCTGTAAAGAATTGTGTTGGTATTTTGATGGGGCTTGCTTTGAGTCTGTAGATTCCTCTTGGTAAGATGCCCATTTTTACTTTGTTTATTCTACCAATCCATGAGCACGGTAGATCTTTCCATCTTCTGATATCTTCAATTTATTTCTTCAGAGACTAGAAGTTCTTGTCATACAGGTCTTTCACTCGCTTGATTAGAGTTAAACCAAGATATTTTATGTATTTTGTGGCTATTGTGAAGGGTGTTTTTCCCTTAATTTATTTCTCAACCCATTTGTCATTTGTATACAGGATTTTTTTTTTTTTTTTAGTTAAATTTGTATACAGACACTTTGTGAAGGTGTTTGTCAGCTGTAGGAATTTCCTGGGAGAATTTTTGGGGTCACTCGTGTATACTGTCATATCATCTGTAAATAGTGATACTTGAACTTCCTTTCCAATTTGTATCCCCTTGATCTCCTTTAGTTATCTTACTGCTCTAGGTAGGACTTCAAGTGCTATGTTGAAGAGACATGGAGAGAGTGAGCAGCCTAGTCTTGTCCCTGAATTTAGTGGAATTGCTTTGAATTTCTCTCCATTTAATTTGATGTTGGCTATTGGCTTGCTGTGCGCAGGGAGTCTTATGAAAGAAGGGGGAGAGGGGACAGAAGGACCCGGAGGGAACAGGAGTTCCACAAGCAGACCAACAGAGCTAACAAATCTGGGCCCAGGGGGTGCTGTGGAGTCTAATGCACCAACCAAGGACCATGCATGGAGAGGACCTACCCCTGCTCAGATGTAGCAGATAGGCAGCTCAATCTCCATGTGGGCTTCCCAGTAATAGAAACAGGGACAGTTTCTAACATGGATTCTGTTGCTTGTTCCTCACTTTCCCCTGGTGGGGCAGCCTTGCAGGCCATGGAGGAACAGGATGCAACCAGTCCTAATAAGACTTGATAGGCTGGGGTCAGTTGGTAGGGTACAAGGGCTTTCCTTTCTGAGGAGTAGGGGAGGGAGATGGAAGAGAGAAGGGAGAAAGGGTGGGCCAGGATGCTATCTAAATGTAAAGTGAATAAATTAAAAAATAAATTTAAATTTAAAATATATATATATAATTGAATCATTATCATGGTCCTTCACAAAAAAAAAAAA
Organism: Psammomys obesus; assembly: GCF_907164565.1. Lineage (NCBI taxonomy): Eukaryota > Metazoa > Chordata > Mammalia > Rodentia > Muridae > Psammomys > Psammomys obesus. Next base: position 2,201,796 of record NW_026596089.1, on the reverse strand, counting down.
CTGGCAAATGACATGATTTTGGAATATGTCAGTGAAAGATATTGTCTTAGATTCACAGGTGAATTTCCATATATTTGCATATTCTGTAACTGTTCAATCACTTATTCTAAGGCAAATGAATAGTAGATAGGTACTAATATCAAGTGTCAGTTATTTACCATAACACCAATGCTGTGTAACAGAAAAAGCTCATAGCACCTCATGGACATACACAAAGAACTTGTTTATACAGCTGTCTTATTGGACTAAGTAGATCTGCTGATCTTGGTTGAGCTGATCAACACTATGTAGAGTTCAGCTCACTGATATGTAATCTAGCCTGGCTTTGGATGGGGTAACTGGAGCAGGCCAGCTCCTCCATGTACCTCGTCCTTCAATATGGTGGGCTGGTTGTGTTTAGTAGGCTATCTCAGGGGTACAAGCTTTGAATAAGCCAGGTAAGTCCATTCCAACACTCTGCCTGCCACATGCTTGTTAATATATCATTAGCAAGCCACGTGACTAAGGCTTAGCATCTGTATAGCTTAGTTGCTTAGTACACTGCATTAGTTCCCATGGAGAAGACCTGGAAAATAGCACAGCAAAAGAATGAATATGGGTGAGACTGGAGAGATGGCTCAGCAGCAAAGAGTAAGTCCTGCTCTTGCAGAGGACATGAGTTCAGTTGTCAGTACCCACATTGTGACTCGAAATCCAGCTCCAAGAGGTCTGGCATCCTGTTCTAAAATCTGTAGGTACCTGCAATCACGTGTACATATACATATGATATCAATTATTAATAAAATTAATCATTATTAGTTTTAAATTAATATTTGCAACAAATTGTGTTTATTATATAATAAAATAATATTATTCATAAAAAAGAATGAATACCAAGAATGGTCAACAATTCAACCATTCAGATAGAGAAACTGAGACTTTCATAGTTAAGTGGCCTAAACACACAGAAGGATTACGATACATGGCTGGATTTAAAAGGCCACATTTGCCTTTGTGCAGATTAGAAGCTCTTAGTCATGAGCAATAAGTGAATGTTTTAGATGCTGACATGGCCTCCAACTTCATTCTGGATATCAACAGTTCTTTCACTCCCTTCTTATGTACTTTTACAAATAGAAACATCTACCCCTTAATGTTGATATGAACGCTGTGAGGGTCTGTAGCAAAGGCTCTGTGATGAAGTCGTACACAGAATTTTAATCACTGCTCTTCTGCATTTTGCATTTTGTGATCATCTTCCCCTCATCTGTGGTACTTCAGAAATGTAATGTGTATAAAAAAATCTTATGATTTTTTCCTTGCTTTCTCCAGTCATCCAGCAGTCCATCCATATTAATGGTACTTACATATGAAAAGATCCCTGTACAAATTGCTCTTTTGTTAAAATGTTAGCAATGCCATTAAGCCAGTCTACAAAGCTGTGCATTTCTTCAGTTGACAAGATGGTATTATGAGCTGATTGAGCATTCAGTTTATTTGTCAAATATTCTTTCTTTTCTTCAGGATGGCCTTGAACATTTGATCTTACTTCTTCTACCTCCCAAGAGCTGGAATTGCAGGCATATGCCATTATATTTGTCTTTCAAACACCCTTTCTGCAAGTGCCATCATCAAGTTTTACTGTTTAATCTGCTTGCTACATTATTAACTCTTTTTTATTAAGCTAGTTTCATGTGCATATTCTGAAGAAAGTTAGAAATCTTTATATACTTCTGTTGACCCTAAAGGCAAAAGAGCAGAAGCTTGGGCATCCTAAGATCCCCCATTTACCCAGACTGTATTCCTAAGGAAGTATTCTGTGGTGTTCATACATCTAGCCCTGTCCTGTACCACCGACAACCTAACAAAGACAACTGTCTGCTGCTTTGGGGAGCACATATTTAGCGAACTTAAAGGACTGCTGAAGATCTGTCAGGATCTTAGTCTAAGGCAGTGTTGGAGCTTACCTCTGAATGAAGTGTGATTTGGAAGACTTATTTAAAAGGATGGGATACTGCCTGGAGCGTGAAGAGGAAAAGTAAAGTTGATACATTTCAGCCAGTGTAAAACTGATTGAGGCAAGCTAAGAGATTCAATTCTGTGTCCTGATGAATGTAAACATTTTGGGGAAGCAGAGTGTGTGCTGCATCTAGTCAGCCAAGCTTCCCATATTGTGTAGCACCGATCAGCGCTTCAATAGGACTCCACACAACAAGGGCAAGGACTGTGTAAGCTTCACTGTGCTCACAGTGCTTAGTAGTCAGTGGGTTGTGCCTGGCTCTCACAGGATATCTGTTGGCCAAATGTATACTAAGCAACTACTGCTTCTACTGTTTTCCTCTCCCAGGGACTCCTTTATCTTATGCAACAGGAGTGCCCACAAGTTGAATAGTGTAGGAAGTAAATAAAACACAATTCCAACACTTAATTGCATCCCCAAGGAAAGCTAACTAATTATGGCAAAGAAGAAAGAACATGACCGTAAATCAAAGGACTTTTCTTCTTACTGAAGCTTCAGTTTTGATCTTGGTCACATGACTCACCTGTCATTTCTCCATGTATGTAATCTGAATAACAAATGATATGTTATATCTGAAAATGACTCAGAAATAAAATTTCCAAATTAAGTCCAGGTGTTATGATTGTGTAAGACTCAAACTACAAAAAGAAGCCCTAAAAAAAAAAAAAAAGCAGCCCTAGGTAACTTAAGAAAATTGTTATATTCAAGCCACAGCAGGAAGTAGATCTTGTCCATTGTAATACTATGCCAGCCCCTCAGAATGCCTGGTTAATACATTGGTGAAATTACTGACTGATCCTCAGTAGCAACAGAATTATGAATACAATCTGAAATAATTAGTCCTTTTGTTTTATAAATGAAGATTTTCATGTTTATTTTGCAGTTTACAAGAACTACTCAAACTTGAGTTACTCAAGATGTACTTTTACTGAAGTAACAAAGAATATAGTACTATTTGCTGATTCAGTAAAAATTTATACCCTATTTATGACACACATCATTTATATAACAGAATTTATCTACATATGGAGCTACTTACCTTAATGGCTCACAGGACACAGTCAACTTTTTCTTTCTCAAATTTAACTGAACTGTGAGCAAAAACACTAGACAATAAGAGAGTGCTATTGGGGATCTGAGGAAGGAGAATTGCCACAAATTGGAACCTATCCTGGGCTGAAAAATGAGTTCCTGACTTACCTGGGATACTGAACAAGACCCTCTCTGAAACAATGAAAGCAATAAGTAGAATAAAATGAAATGAAAGGAAAGTGAGAATCAGAAAAAAACAAAAAAACAAAAAAAAACCCAAAAGATCCATTGGAAGAAGCTTCTAGTCCGGACCCAAGATGAAGATGAATCTTTTTTTTATTATTATTAAAATTTTATTTTTATATTATTACAGTTTATTTACTTTGTATCCCAGCTGTAGCCCCCTTGCTTATTCCCTCCTAATCCCACCCTCCCTCCTTCATCTCCTCCCATGCCCCTCTCCAAGTCCACTGATAGGAGAGGTCCTCCTCCCCTCCCATCTGACCCTAGCTCATCAGATCTCATCAGGATTGGCTGCACTGTCCTCCTCTGTGGCCTGGTAAGGCTGCTCCCCCCTCAGGAGGAGGTGATCAAAGAGCCAGCCACTGAGTTCATGTCAAAGACAGTCCCTGTTCCCCTTACTGGGTGCCCACTTGGACACTGAGCTGCCATGGGCTACGTCTGAGCAAGGGTTCTAGGTTATATCCATGAATGGTCCTTGGTTAGAGTATCAGCCTCAGAAAAGACTCCTGTGCCCAGATTTTTTGGTTCTGTTGCTCTCTCTTAATGAACAGTCTGTTGTTTCTGTGGCTAGAGGATGAAATGGGAGGTTGGGTGACTGTGATCTGGATGGGGACAATGTTTTGGCTGATGCTGGCTCATACACTGCATCTTAGCTACAGTTAAAAGGGGCAGCCAATCTACAGATTCAATGCAATTCCTATCAAATTACTGACACAATTCTTTACAGACCTTGAAAGAAAAATTCTCAACTTCATATGGAACAACAAGAAACCTAGAATTGCTAAATCAATCCTCTACAGTAAAAGATCTTCTGGAGGTATCTCCATCCCTGATCTCAAGCTGTACAATACAGCAACAGTTCTAAAAACTGCATGGTACTGGCATAGAAACAGACTGGTAGATCAATGGAATCGAATAGAAGACCCTGAAATAAATCCACACACTTATGGACACCTGATTTTTGACAAAGATGCCAAAACCATTCAATGGAAAAAATACAGCATCTTCAACAAATGGTGCTGATCTAACTGGATGTCTACATGTAGAAAAATGCAAATAGATCCATACGTATCACCCTGCACAAAACTAAAGTCCAAGTGGACCTCAACATAAAACCAGATACACTAAACCGCTTAGAAAAAAAGTGGGGAATGCCCTTGAACTCATTGGCACAGGAGACAACTTCCTGAACAGAATACCAACAGCACAGGCTCTAAGAGTAATCAATAAATGGGACCTCATGAAACTGAAAATCTTCTGTAAAGCAAAGGATACTGTCCTCAGAACAAAACGACAGCCTACAGATTGGGAAAGGATCGTCACCAACCCTATATCTGGCAGAGGGCTAATGTCCAGTACATATAAAGAACTAAAGAAGTTAAACAGCAAAAAATCAAGTAATCCAATTAAAAAATGGGGTACAGAGCTAAACAGAGAATTCTCTGCAGAGGAATATCGAATGGCAGAGAAACACTTAAAGAAATGCTCAACCTCATTAGCCATCAGGGAAATGCAAATCAAAACGACCCTAAGATTTCACCTTACACCTATCAGAATGGCTAAGATCAAAACCTCAAGAGACAACACATGCTGGAGAAGTTGTGGATAAAGGGGAACCCTTCTAAACTGCTGGTGGGAATGTAAACTCATGATTCTTTCTTACCATCATGATTGCCTGGTAGTATTTGAAGATACTGGCTTTCTTCCTTATCATTACTTCTACACTTACTAATTGGAATTCTATTGTGAGGGAAAGCTTTGTCTTATCCATCTACTTTTTAATTATATAGAACAGAATCATGGATCTATATTTTTTTAGACTGACTCTTACCATATACCATTGGCTGACCTGGAACTTTGTATCTACACAGAGATCTGCTTGCCTCTGCCTCCAGAGTAATGGCTTAAAGGCATGTGTCACCATGCATGGCTAAAAGTGTGGATTTTTAAAATTCTGCAGTAGCCTATTCCTAACATTAAATTACCTCATATTCAAGATAACTCCTTCATGTGATTCCTTTATCTTTTTGATAGTTCCTCCATTATTATTTTTGAGATTATAATTAAATTACAACATTTCTCTCTGCCCTTTCCTCCTTCCAACCCTGCTCCATATACCCATCCCTGTTCTCTTTCAAATTCATGGTCTCTTTTTTTCACTAATTGTTATTTCACATATATATATAATATATACATATGTATTCCTAAATATAAGCTGTTGAGCCCACATGTTACTTGTATGTATGTTTTCAGGGCTGACTTCTTGGCATTGGGTAAGACCACTTCTCCCACTTCCAGCTTTCCCCAGGTGCCAACAGCTGAGTTGAACAAGGATGACACCAATGAATATGCCAAACTAGACAAAGAAGAGCTCATGAGGCCTCAACCCTATGTAAAGAGCTATTGGCGCCCGAGGCTTAATCCCTTACCTGTGTTGTACATTGCACATATTATTTCTCCTGTGTCAATTGTCTTTTGAGTTTTGTACATGGTCTTTAATTTTATGGAACCCTAGTTTTTCATTCTTTCATGTTTTTTTTTTCTATATTGTTCTTTAGCTATCCATACCAAGGTTAAAGAAAAACTCATGATATTTTCTTCTGGGGGTTGTTTGCACTAAATGCTTATTTGCATTGAATAAAAGAATTTATTTTTATATGTGGTTTCAGATGCACATTTTATCTTTTTTTCCAGTGTTTCTCCCATTTTGTCTTGGCAATTTAATATGACACTTCTGCCATATATACACTAAATTTCCATATGTACTTGGATCTCCTTGGAGAATTTTTATTCTATGCCATGACTCTGCTCATCTCATCATATGGTCAATACCAGATGTTTTAAACCTGACAATATTTTTAGGTCCAGTTGAAAGCATTCTTTTTTTATGTGTTCTTTATTTTTTAATTAAAATATATTATTGAAATTTATGAGTCTGGGTGTTTGGCCTGCATGTATGTCTGTGTACCACATGTATGCCTGATATCTGTGGAGGCCAGAACAGTGCATCCCATCCCCTGGAACTGGAGTTACAGACAGTTTGAGCCACCAGATGGCTGCTGGAAATCTAATATGGGTCCTGTAGTAGTGAAAACATCTCTCCTATCCCATTTATTTTTTAAAACTAGATTTATTATTTATTCTTTTGTTTGTTTGTTTTCCTACTGTGGTGCTTTGGATGAGCATGTGCTCCAAGTCCTCAGCTGGTGGCTGTGTTTGAGCAGATATAGGAGGTGTGGCTTTGTTGGAGGAAGTATGTCACCAAAGGCAGGCTTTGATTGTTTAAAGACTCCCACCATTTCCAGTTGCTCTCTCTCATATGAAGAGGTGAGCCTTCTGCACCAGCCACCATGCCTACCTGATGCCACGCTCCCCATCCATTGTGGACCCTTATTCCTCTGGAACTGTAAGCCCAATAGATTCTTCTATCCATTGCTTCTGTTTGTGGGGATTTTTTTAAATCACAGCAACAGAAAAGTAACTAATACACTTACTAATGTTAATAACAACTTGTCACTAAAAGTTTATATAATTAAATCTTGTGGGGCTAAACTTACGAAAAGCAGCTGTGGGGCTCAAAGGCACATTTACATCAATAGTGAATAGTTCAACCAATGGGAACACATTGTCAAAGACAAGGAAAGGTTGAGGACCACAGCATTAACAACCCAGACACAGTGAGGGAAAGCTCAGGGACAGGAGGCAAACACCAGGTAAATTATATATCCTGAAGTCATGGTTGGTTGGAGCATCAAGATTAGATGAACAGAAGCCATAGCCATGGCTAGGAGGGACAAGAGAAGCAAGAGGACCTAGCTAGTATTACAATATTTGAGGGCCAGCACACTTAATGTAGGGATGTACATATTTCCGTCAGGCAAGGTGCATTCTTTCATACATTTGGAAGAAAAAGTTCCCAAGCGTCTGTTCGAACTACCAGGAACATGACCTTAAAGAGTTTAAATATGGAGCCAGAGATATGGTTCAGCAGTTAGGAAAATGGGCTGCGTTTATAGGGACGCCAAGGCCAATTTCAGCACACACAGTGCAGCTCACAACTGCCTGTAACTCTGGCCCCAGGGGACTGGGTACACTTTCCTTGCTTCTTTGAGCACCAGACACACATGTGACACACAGACACACATGCAAGACATAGATACATACCCAAGTATATAAAACCTTAAAGAGTTTAAGTATGTTTATGCCTTACATATGTCTTAAGTAAGGTTTTATTTTATTCCTGAGGAATCTAAGTTCCTTCTTGGAGAGTTTAACAACTTGAAACTAAAAGTTTCACATACATTTTAAACAGCCCCTTTCCCTCCACTGCCCACACATTTACCAAAATAAACAAGGGTACCCAGCAGGCTTCTCTCTGATTTGCACACCAGTGAGAGTGATGCAGATCCTCACATTTGGGTTATTTCAGCCCTTGGGGAGATGATGAAGGGTTCCTTTCCTCAAATACTCTTCAGCATGATGTCCTTGCCAGAGATCTTTTTAAAGCGCTGTGGCTGCTAAGTGAAGACGTTGGAGGAATTACAAATTATGATTTTAAAAATGGGGAGATGGTTTCGGGTTCTGACTTTTTCAATAAGAAAACACTCTAGTCCTGAGTGGAAAGTGAGGACTTATAGCTTGACCATCAGCTGTGTCTTCTGCCTCACTCGCAGGCGACTCATGGCTTGTGGACCTCCACTCTTCCCATCCTCCACTCAAACACTTGTCCATTCCACTTCCCCACATGCAAGAAAAGCAGAATCAGATGCTCCTGTGCAGTCTGTTATATATATAGTGTAGACTCCAGCATAGCATAAGGTCAGAAGCAGTTGTGTGGAAAAACCCTGGTCTACTGTGAAAGAAACCCGTCATTTTCTTAACCCTATGCACCATCCCATCTTTCCCTGAGTCCAAAGCAGGTAGGTGCCAACTGCAGCATTCCAGGTCATGTGCATGGTTGTGTTAAGGACTGCTACTGCAAGCTAGTAGTAGAGAGAACTGGAGGCTAAGGAGTCAGATGGATTCCTGTCTGCAGAGCTCTGGCTCTTAGCTGCCGAGTGCATTAGCCCTTGCTTCAGCTAATGACTGAAACGCTTAGGTGCTGAACATGCACATGGTTTCAGAGTGGTCAGTGCTTCAGGGTTCTTTTCACTTCAGCCTGGCCCTAAGCTCATGATGAACTAAGGTGCTACTGGATTTACTCAGCAATTAGGATGGTGAACAATGCATATAGATGCCCTAGAATCATTTGGTTCTCTGATGCTCAGCCATGGACTTTCAAGGTCTCAAAGTCTGACCCCTAAGTAGCTATTTTCAAGCTTTCTTAAAACAAGGATATTTTCTTTAAAAATTTTCCCAACATGCATACAATGTGGCATTGACTTGTCTGACTCTGAGTCAGGTTTCTGTGATTTCTCTGATTTTATTTCTTCTCTTGTCTATGCCGTAGCTAACCCAATCTTAAGGAATTTTTGTAACAGAGCTTGGCCCTATAGATCAAAGTCAGCCAGCCTGTCCCTGAAGACCAAAGTTACTCTATTAAATATGCCTGGAAAGCTTATGTCATAATACAGATCTGTTGGTCCCAACTGAAAATATCACTCACATTTTTTAAGGATCTTTCCCCAACCACAAGAGGAAACTTTTTTTAATTTTTTTTATTCTTTATTAATTATACTTTATTCACTTTGCATCCCCCCTATGGTTCCCTCCCTCCTCCTGTCCCAATCTCTCCCTTCCTCCACCCTCTGCATGCATGCCCCTCCCCAAGTCCACTGATAGGGGAGGTCTTCTTTTCCTTCCTTCTGATCCTAATCAATTAGGTCTCATCAGGAGTGGCTGCAGTGTCTTCTTCTGTGGCCTGGTAAGGCTGCTCCCCCCTCAGGGGGAGGTAGTTAAAGAGCAGGCCAATCAGTTCATGTCAGAAACAGTCCCTGTTCCTATTACAATGGAACCCACTTGGATACTGAACTGCCATGTGCTACATCTGTGCAGGGGTCTTAGGTTATCTCCGTGCATGCTACTTGGTTAGAGTATCAGTCTCAGGAAAGACCCCTGTACTCAGATTTTTTGGTTCTGTTGCTCTCCTTGTGGAGTTCCTGTCCTCTCCAGATCTTACTGTTTCCCACTTCTTTCCTAAGATTCCCTGCACTCTGCCATAAGTCTCAGCATCTGCATTGATAGTCTGCAGGGCATAGCCTTTCAGAGGTCCTCTGTGTCAGGCTCCTGACATGTTCCCTCTTTTCTGTTTTCTTCTTCTGGCTTTCAGAGGCCTTCTGTAGCAGGTTCCTAGGTTGTTTCCTGTATTCTTTTTCTTCTGATGTCCATCCTCTTTGCCTTTCAGGATGGGGATTGAACATTTTAGTTAGGGTCCTCTCTTTTGCTTAGTTTGTTTAGATGTACAGATTTTAGTGGGTTTATTCTATATTGTATGTTTATATGAGTGAGTATATACCATGTGTGTCTTTTTGCTTCTGGGACAACTCACTCAGGATGATCCTTTCCAGGTACCACCATTTACCTGCAAATTTCATTATTTCCTTATTTTTCATTGCTGAGTAATACTCCATTGTATAGATGTACCACAGTTTCAGCATCCATCCTTCAGTTGAGGGACATCTGGGCTGTTTCCAGCTTCTGGCTATTACAAATAAGGCTGCTACAAACATGGTTGAGCAAATGTCATTTTTGTGTACTTGAGAATCTTTTGGGTATATGCCTAGGAGTGGTATGGCTGGATCATGAGGAAGCGCTATTCCTAGTTGTCTGAGAAAGCGCCAGATTGATTTCCAGAGTGGTTGTACCAGTTTACATTCCCACCAGCAGTGGAGAAGGGTTCCCCTTTCTCCACAACCTCTCCAGCATGTGTTGTCCCTTGAGTTTTTGATCTTGGCCATTCTGATGGGTGTAAGGTGAAATCTCAGGGTTGTTTTGATTTGCATTTCCCTAATGGCTAATGAGGTTGAGCATTTCTTTAAGTGCTTCTCTGCCATTCTATATTCCTCGACAGAGAATTCTCTGTTTAGCTCTGTTCCCCATTTTTTAATTGGATTACTTGGTTTGCTGCTTTTCAGCTTCTTTAGTTCTTTATATATAGTGGATATGAGTCCTCTGTCAGATAAAGGGTTGGTGATGATTCTTTCCCAATCTGTAGGCAGTCGTTTTGTTTTGATGATGGTGTCCTTTGCTTTACAGAAGCTTTTCAATTTCATGAGGTCCCATTTATTGATTGTTGCTCTTAGAGCCTGTGCTGTTGGTGTTCTGTTCAGGAAGTTGTCTCCTGTGCCAATGAGTTCTAGGGTATTCCCCACCTTTTTTCTAGCCAATTTAATGTGTCTGGTTTTATGTTGAGGTCTTTGATCCACTTGGACTTTAGTTTTGTGAAGGGTGATAAGTATGGATCTATTTTCATTTTTCTACATGTAGACATCCAGTTGGACCAGCACCATTTGTTGAAGATGCTATCTTTTTTCCATTGTATGGTTTTGGCATCATTGTCAAAAATCAGGTGTCCATAAGTGTGTGGGTTTATTTCTGGGTCTTCTGTTCGGTTCCATTAATCCATCATTCTGTTTCTATGAAAGTACCATGCAGTTTTTATAACTGTTGCTCTATAGTACAGCTTGAGATCAGGGATGGAGATACCTCCAGAAGATCTTTTATTGTAGAGGATTGTTTTAGCAATCCGCAGTTGCTTGTTATGCCATACGAAGTTGAGAATTTTTCTTTCCAGGTCTGTAAAGAATTGTGTTGGCAATTTGATGGGAATTGCATTAAATCTGTCCTTGTTGTGTACTTCAACATCTTTTGGATATATGCCTAGGAGTGGTATGGCTGGATCTTGAGGAAGCGCTATTCCTAATTGTCTGAGGAAGTGCCAGATTGAGTTCCAGGGTGGTTGTACAAGTTTACATTCCCACCAGCAGTGGAGGAGGGTTCCCCTTTCTCCACATCCTCTCCAGCATGTGTTGTCATTTGAGTTTTTTACCTTAGCCATTCTGGTGGGTGTAAGGTGAAATCTCAGTCATTTTTATTTGCATTTCCCTGATGAATAATAACATTGAACATTTCTTTAAGTGTTTTTTGGCCATTTGATATTCCTCTATTGAGAAATCTGTGTTTAGCTCTGTACCCCATTTTTTAATTAGATTACTTGATTTTTTGCTGTTTAACTTCTTTTGTTCTTTATATATACTGGATATTAGCTCTCTGTCAGATATAGGGACATTTGCTCAACCATGTTTGTAGCAGCTTTATTTGTTATAGCCAGAACCTGGAAACAACCCAGATGCCCCACAACGGAGAAATACATACAGAAATTGTGGTACATCTACATAATAGAATATTACTCAGCAATAAAAAAAAAAAAAAAAACAAGGAGATCATGAATTTTTCAGGTAAATGGTGGGAACTGGAAAAGATCCTGAGTGAGGTATCCTAGAAGCAGAAAGACACACAGGGTATATACTCACTCATAAGTGGACATTAGACATATAATATAGGATAAACCTACTAAAATCTGTACACCTAAAGAAACTAATCATGAAGGAGGACTCTGGATAAATGCTCAATTCCCCTTCAGAAAAGCAAAGAGGATGGACATCAGAAGAAGGAGAAAACAAGGAACAGGACAGGAGCCTGACACAGAGGACCTCTGAAAGGCTCTGCCCTGCAGACTATCAATGCAGATGCTGAGACTTATGGGCAGCCTTTGGGCAGAGTGCAGGGAACCTTATGAAAAAAGTGGGAAATAGTAAGACATGGAGAGGACAGGAACTCCACAAGGAGAGCAACAGAATCAAAAAATCTGAGCACAGGAGTATTTTCTGAGACTGATACTCCAACCAAGGTCCATTCATGGAGATAACCTAGAACCCCTGTACAGATGTAGCCCATGGCAGTTCAGTGTCCAAGTGGGTTTCATGGGAATAGGGACTGTCTCTGACATGAAGTGATTGGACTACTCTTTGATCACCTCATCCTGACGGGGGAGCAGCCTTATTAGGCCACAGAGAAAGATAATGCAGCCACTCCCAATGAGACCTGATAGACTAGGATCAGAAGGAAGGAGAGGAAGACCTTGCTTATCAGACTGGGGAAGGAGCATGGGTGGAGAAAGGGGAAGGAGGATGGGATTGCGAGGGGAGGAGGGAGGAATGGGGATACAAAGTGAATAAGTTGTAATTAATAAAAATTAAAATTAAAAAAGAAAACAAAAAATTTACAAAAGAAGTGAAAAAACAAGCAAACAAAAAAGTAAAAGAAGGGGGAAAAATAAGAAAAAAGTGGTACATAGTTTCACCTCTAGCATTTGTATAATTTATGTAGGTTTTTTGTTACTAATTTTAGTTTTATTCTTACATGATCTGATAAGGCATTAAGGAATTCTTTTTCTTTTCTGTTCTTTTCTTTTTCTTTTTTCTTTCTTTCTTTTTTTTTCTTTTTTTTTTTTTTTTTGAGACAGGGTTTCTTTGTGTTGTAGCTGTGGCTGTCCTGGAATTCTCTCTGTAGACCAAGCTGGCCTGAAACTCAGAGATCTGTCTGCCTCTACCTCCAAATGCCAGATTTAAGGCTTTTATTTCTATTATTGTGTTAAGATTCACTTTGTGCACTTGAACGTGATATGCTTTAAAGAATGTTCCATGTGTTTCTGAGAAGACTCTGTATTTTGTTTCTGTTGAGTAGACTATTCTTTAGATAACTGTTAGGTCCATTGACTGTTAGGTTTCTTTGTTGAAGGTAGTTTAGGTGACTCATCTAGACATGAGAATGGAGTATTAAAGTCAACTGCTTTATTATTGTATTAGTACCTGTGTGCTCATTAGTGTTTATTTTATAAATTTTGGAGTTTAAATTTACAGTTGTGAATATGTGTGTATATTCATGTATGTGCATGTGTGTGTATGCATGTGCATGTGCATGTGTGTGTATGCATGTGTATGTGCATGTATATGTATCATGTGTGTGTACATGTGTATGAACTTACAACTATTATGGCTTTCTGATTAACTTGCCCCCCTTTTTAATTAAATTTTTATTTTTTATATTAATTACAGTTTACATTGAATCCCAGCTGTATCCCGCTCCCTCATTACCTCCCAATCCCACCCTCCTTCCCTCATCTCCTTCCTGCCCCTCTGTAAGTCCACTGATAGGGGAGGTCCTCCTCCCCTTCCATTTGACCTTAGCTTATCAGGTCTCTTCAGGGCTAGCTGCCATGTCCTCCTCTGTGGCCTAGCAAGGCTGCTTCTCTCTCGAGGTTGGGGAGGTCAAAGAGCCAGCCACTGAGTTCACGTCAGAGACAGTTCCTGTTCCCCTTACTAGGACACCCACTTGGATACTGAGCTGCCATGGGCTATGTCTGAGCAGGGGTTCTAGGTTATATCCATGAATGGTTCTTGGTTGGAGTATCAGTCTCAGAAAATACTCCTGTGCCCAGATATTTTGGTATTATTGCTCTCCTTGTGGAGCTCTTGTATTCTCCAGGTCTTGCTAACTACCTCTTCTTTCATATGATTCCCTGCACTCCGCCCAAATTTTGGTTATGAGTCTCAGAATCTGCTTTGATACATTGCTAGGTAGAGTCTTTCAGAGGCCCTCAGTGGTAGGCTCCTGTCCTGTTTCTTGTTTTTTCCTTCTTCCAATGCCCTTCCCCTTTGTCTTTCTAAGTAAGGATTGATCATCTTACCTCGGGTCCTCCTTCTTCTTTATCTTCTTTAGGTGTAAGAGATTTTAGTATGTTTATCCTATCTTAGAGGTATCCACTTATAAGTGAGTATATACTATGCGTGTTTTTCTGTTTCTATGATACCTCACTCAGGATGATCTTTTCTAGATCCCACCTTTTAACTTGCCCCTTTTTAAATACGTAGTGATCATCTTCATTTTTTCTGACAAGTTTTGGATTGAAGTCTATCAGATATGAAAAAAGCTTGTTTGGGGCATCTATTTATTTACATAGTGACTTTCATTCTTTGACTCTGAGCTTACAAATTTTTCATTTTAACCAGTGAAGTATGTTTCTTGGAGATGATAGTTGATTTTTTTTTAATCCAGGTAATAAATCTGTGCATTTCAGTATTTGCACCTAAAGCTATTATCAAAAGGGGTTTGTTGTTTCCTGTGGTTTTGTTGGGTGTTCTTGTTGGTTGGATTGTTGGGAGTTCTCTTCCTTTCTGCTAATAGTGTTCGGAGTTTTTCTTGTACACTGTGCTGGATGTTATAGACTCCTCCCTATTTTCCTTGTGTACATTCATTCCTCTCAGGAAATTCACTTTTCCTGTCTTCTCATGATGAAGTCTGTCTTTCTTTCTTTTCTAAGTAATAGTTTTCTTTAAGTGTCTTAGCAGTGCAGGTGAGGTGTTCTTGAACTCCCTTAGTTTGTACTTGCCTTAAAATGTTCTTATTTCTCCATAAAAGTTATAAGATAGCTCTGATGAATATGGTAACTCTGGATGGTAGTAATTATCCTGTTTTTCTGGCTCTAAGTGTTTGGATAAATGATCTTACATTACTTTGGTATGTTTGCCTTTTCTGTGAGGTAGTGTTTTCCCATACAACTTTTCGTGGTTTTCCATGATTTATGTACTTGACATTTTGACTCTAATGGCACACAGAGGGTATTCTCTGCTCATCTTCAGTTAAGATTCTGAATGTCTCATGTGTTTGTATATTCATTTTTTTCTCTAGATTTAAGAAGTTCTCTCCTATGATTTCATTGAGTAGATACGCTATACCCTTAGTTTTATTTATTTTTTTTAATTCTCATTAGTTACATTTTGGTAATTCTGTATCCCAGCTGTATTCCTCATTCCCTCCTAATCCCACCCTCCCTCCCTTATCTCCTCCCTGCCCCTTTCTAAGTCCACTGATAGGGGAGGACCTCCTCCCCTTTCATATGACTCCGTTTTGTCAGGTATTTTCAGGACTGGCTGTAAAGTCCTCCTCTGTGGCCTAACAGTACTGCTCCTCCCTTGGGAGGTGGAAAGGTCAAAGAGCCAGTCATTGAGTTCCTGTTAGAAATAGTCCTTGTTCCCCTTACTATGGAAAACCAATTGATTACTGAGCTATCACGGGTCACATCCAAGCAGAGGTTCTAGGTTTTATCCTCTCATGGTCTTTGGTTGAGTGTCCATCTCAGAAAAGACCCTGTGCCCAGATATGTTTGGTCCTTGTGGAGCTCCTATCCTTTCCACATCAAACTCCCCTTCTTTCACATGATTCCCTGCACTCTGCCAAAGGTTTGGTTGTGAGTCTTAGTATATACTTTGGAACACTGCTAGGTAGAGTCTTTCAGATGCTTTCTGCGGTAGACTCCTGTCATACGTTCAATGCATATCCCATTTGTCTTTCTAAATGAGGATTGATCATCATACCTCGTGCCCGTTTTCTTGATTATCTTCTTTAGGTGTATAGATTTCATTATGTTTATCATATCTTTTAGGTCTATATAAGCGAGTATATACCGTGTTTGTCTTTCTCCTTCTGGGATACTTCACTCAGAATGATCTTTTCTAGATCCCACCATTTGCCTGCAAATTTCATGATTTCCTCTTTTTTGATTGCCGAGTAGTATTCCATTGTGTAAAAATACCACAATTTTTGTACCCATTCCTCCGTTGATGGACATCTGGGTTGTTTCCAGGTTCTGGCTATTACAAATAAAGTTGCTACAAAGATGGTTGAGCAAATGTCCTTATTGCATACTTGAGCAAATTTTGGGTATATGCCTAGCAGTGGTATAGCTGGGTCTTGAGGAAGCGCTATTCGTAATTGTCTGAGAAAGCACCAGATTGACTTCCAGAGTGGTTGTACCAGTTTACATTCCCACCAACAATGGAGGAGAGTTTCCCTTTCTCCACAACCTCTCCAGCATGTGTTGTCCCTTGAGTTTTTGATCTTGGCCATTCTGATGGGTGTAAGGTGAAATCTCAGGGTCCTTTTGATTTGCATTCCCTAATGATGTTGAGCATTTCTTTAAGTGCTTCTCTGCCATTCTATATTCCTCCACAGAGAATTCTCTATTTAGCTATGTTCCCCATTTTTTAATTGGATTACTTGGATTGTTGCTTTTCAGCTTCTTTAGTTCTTTATATATACTGGATATTAGCCCTCTGTCAGATAAAGGGATGGTGATGATTCTTTCCGAATCTTTAGGCAGTCGTTTGTTTTGATGATGGTGTCCTTTGCTTTACAGAAGCTTTTCAGTTTCATGAGGTCCCATTTATTGATTGTTGCTCTTAAAGCCTGTGGTGTTGGAGTTCTGTTCAGGAAGTTGTCTCCTGTGCCAATGAGTTCTAGGCTGTTCCCCACTTTTTCTTCTAACAGATTTAGTGTATCTGGTTTTATGTTGAGGTCTTTGATCCAGTTAGACTTTAGTTTTATGCAGGGTGATTAATGTGGGTCTATTTTCATTTTTCTGCATGTAGACATCCAATTAGACCAGCACCATCTGTTGAAGATGCTATCTTTTTTCCATTGAATGGTTTTGGCTGCTTTGTCAAAAATCGAGTATTCATAGGTACATGGGTTTATTTCTGGGTCTTCTATTCGGTTCCATTGATCCTCCTTTCTATTTCTATGCCAATACCAAGAAGTTTTTTATTACTATTGCTCTGCAGTACAGCTTGAGATTGGGGATGGAGATACCTCCCGATGACCTGTTGTTGTACAGGGTTGTTTTGGAGATTCTGGGTTTTTTGTTTCTCCATATGAAGCTGAGAATCTTTTTTTCAAGGTCTGAAAAGAATTGAGTTGGTATTTTGATGGGAATTGCATTGAATCTGTAGATTGCTTTTGGCAGGATGGCCATTTTCACAATGTTAATCCTACCAATCCATGAGCACGGGAGATCTTTCCATCTTCTGAGATCTTCTTCAATTTCTTTCTTCAGAGACTTGAAGTTTTTCTCAAACAGGTCTTTCACTTGTTTGGTTAATGTCACCCCAAGGTACTTTATGTTATTAGTGGCTATTGTGAAGGGTGTTGTTTCCCTAATTTCTTTCTCAGCCCTTTTGTCATTTGTGTAAAGGAGGGCTTCTGATTTTTTTGAGTTGATTTTGTATCCTGCCACTTTGCTGAAGGTGTTTATCAGCTGAAAGAGTTCTCTGGTTGAATTTTTGGGGTCACTCATGTATACTATCATATCATCTGCGAATAGTGACACTTTGACCTCTTCCTTTCCAATTTGTATCCCCTTGATCTCCTTTAGTTGTCTTATTGCTCTGGCTAGGACTTCAAGTACTATGTTGAAGAGATATGGAGAGAGTGGGCAGCCTTGTCTTGTCCCTGATTTCAGTGGGATTGGTTTAAGTTTTTCTCCATTGAGTTTGATGTTGGTTGTTAGTTTCCTGTATATTGCCTTTACTATGTTTAAGTATGTGCCTTGTATCCCTGATCTCTCCAATACTTTAAACATGAATGGGTGTTGGACTTTGTCAAATGCTTTTTCGGCGTCTAAGGAGATGATCATGTGGTTTTTCTCCTTCAGTTTGTTTATGTGGTGGATTACATTGATGGATTTCCATATGTTGAACCATCCTTGCATGCCTGGGATGAAGCCTACTTGGTCATGGTGGATGATAGCTTTGATGTGTTCTTGGATTCGGTTTGCAAGTATTTTATTGAGTATTTTTGCATCAATATTCATATAAGAGATAGGTCTGAAGTTCTCTTTTTTTTGGGGTCTTTGTGTGGTTTGAGTATCAGGGTGACTGTCACTTCATAGAATGAGTTTGGTAGTGTTCCTTCTGTTTCTATTTTGTGGAATAGTTTGAGGAGAATTGGTATTAGCACTTCTTTGAAGGTCTGGTAGAATTCTGCACTGAAACCATCAGGCCCAGGGCTTTTTTTGGAGGGGAGACTGTTAATGACTGCTTCAATTTCCTTGGGGGATATAGGGCTATTCAGTCTTTCTACCTGATCTTGACTTAATGTTGGTAGATGGAATCTATCAAGAAAATTGTCCATTTCATTTAGATTTTCAAATTTTGTGGGATATAGGCTTTTGTAGTATGACCTAATGATTGTTTGGATTTCTTCAGTATCTGTAGTTATGTCCCCCTTTTCCTTTCTGATTTTGATGATTTGGATAGATTCTCTCTGCTTTTTAGTTAGTTTGGCTAAGGGTTTGTCTATCTTGTTGATTTTCTCAAAGAACCAGCTTTTTGTTTCATTGATTCTTTGAATAGTTTTATTTGTTTCTAATTGATTGATTTCAGCCCTGAGTTTGATTATTTCCAGCCTTCTGCTCCTCTTGGGTGTATCTGCTTCTTTTTTTTCTAGGGTTTTCAGTTGGGCCATTAAGTTACTTGTATGTGATGTTACAAATTTCTTCTTGAAGGCACTTAGTGCTATAAATTTTCCTCTGAGCACTGCTTTCAATGTGTCCCATAAATTTGGGTATGTTGTGCCTTCATTTTCATTGAGTTCTAGGAAGTCTTTAATTTCTTTCCTTATTTCTTCCTTAACCCAGCTGTCATTGAGTAACAAGTTGTTCAGTTTCCATGTGCGTGTAGGTTTTCGGTTATTTCCATTGTTGTTGATGTCCAGCTTTAGTCCATGGTGGTCCGATAGAATACAAGGAATTATCTCAATCTTTTTATATCTGTTGAGGCTTGCTTTGTGACCAACTATATGGTCTATTTTGGAGAAGGTTCTGAAAAGGTGCTGAAAAGAAGGTATACTCTTTTGAGTTTGCGTGGAAAGATCTGTAGACGTCTATTAGGTCCATTTGATTTAGGGACTCCGTAAGTGCTTTTATTTCCCTATTTGGTTTCTGTCTGGTTGATCTGGCCCTTGGTGAGAGTGGGGTGTTGAAGTCACCCACTATTAGGGTATTGCAATCAATGTGTGGTTTAAGCTTTAATAATGTTTCATTTATGAATGTAGGTGCTCTTATATTTGGGGCATAGATGTTTAGAATTGTGATGTCTTCTTGGTGAATTTTCCCTTTGATGAAAATGTAGTGCCCCTCTATGTCTTTTTTGATTAGTTTTGGTTGAAAATCTATTTTATTAGATATTAGGATAGTACTCCTGCTTGTTTTTTGGGTCCATTTGCTTGAAAAACTGTTTGCCAGCCTTTTACTCTGAGGTAATGTTTATCTTTGTTGTGTAGGTGTGTTTCTTGGATGCAGCAGGATGCTGGTTCCTGTTTCCGTACCCATTCTGTTAGTTTGTGTCTTTTTATTGGAGAGTTGAGTCCATTGATGTTGATAGATAATAATGACCATTGAATGTTATTTCCTATTATTGTGGAGTTGTCTATGTTACTGTGAATCATTGCTTGTTTGCTTTTGATTTTTGTTGGAAATTATCTTTAACCTATGTTTTCTTGGGTGTATTTGTTTTCATTGGATTGGAATTTTCCTTCTAGTATCTTCTGTAGGGCTGGATTGCTGTTCAAATATTGCTTAAATTTAGTTTTGGAATATTTTATTTTCTCCATCTATGTTGATTGAAAGCTTTGCTGGGTAAAGTAGTCTAGGTTGGCATCTGTGGTCCCTTAGGGCCTGCATGATATCTCCCCAGGCCCTTCTGGCTTTCATAGTTTCTGATGAGAAGTCCGGTGTGATTCTGATAGGTTTGCCTTTATATGTTACTTGGCCTTTTTCCCTTGCTGCTTTTAGTATCTTTTCTTTGTTCTGTAGATTAAGTGTTTTGACTATGATGTGGCGTGAGGAGTTTTTTCTCTGGTCTAGTCTATTTGGTGTTCTGTAGGCCTGTTGTATGTTTGTAGACATCTCTTTCTTTAGGTTGGGAAAATTTTCTTCTATGATTTTCTTGAAAATATTTTCTGGACCTTGTAGCCTGGACTCCTCTTCTTCTTCAATTCCTATTATTCTTAGATTTTGCCTTTTCATGGCATCCTTGATTTCTTGGATGGTTTGTGTCTGATTTTATTTTTGCTTTGAGAGAAGTATCAATTTCTGTGAGTGTATCTTCAGTACCCGAGATTCTCTCTTCCATCTCTTGTATTCTATTAGTGATGCTTACCTTTGTGATTCCTTCTCTTTTCTCTAAGTTCTTCAGTTCCAGGGTTTTCTCGGTTTGTGTTTTATTGATTCTAATTCTGTTTTCATGTCTTGCAACATTTCCTTCATCTGTTTGAGTGTGGATTCCTGTGTCTCCAAGATGGTCTCTATTTTTTTGTTTGTTTCCTCTCTTAGTGCCTCTGCTTCTGCCTCCAATTGTTTGGCTATATTTGCATGTGTTTCTTTAAGAGCTTCTTCATTCACTTCATTTTTCTTTGTTTCTATTTGGGAGGCCAAATCTTTAAGGGATTTTTTGTATCCTCTTTAACTGTTTGAATCTCTATGACTATTTCTCTGAGAGATTTGTTGGTTTCCTCTTTATGTGCCTCAAATAACTGGATAATCATAGCTTTAAAATAATTTTCTTGTGTTTCTGCTGAGTTGGAGTGTCCAATAATTTTGGAGGTTGCCGGTGAAGCCATGATATCTTGATTTGCATTGGTTGTGTTCTTTCGCCGACCTCTGGCCATTTGGTTATCCATAGTGTTCACTGTCTGTTCCTGGCTTCTGCAGGTCAGACTGGTTTTTCTCTGGTATCTGGAGAATTTTTCAGGAAAAAGGGTGAGGTCTAGTGGTTTCAGTGTGTGCATTGGTTATTCAGCTATACCTGTAGAAGGAAAGTTTGCAGGCGCAGACGGACAAATGTGGGGTAGCGTGTGTTTGAGCGTGTGCTTGTGGGTATGTCCTAAGGGACAGGGTGTTGGTGAATGAAGTGTGTGAGAGGGGTGCCATGCAGGCATTGAAGTTGTTGCAGGCGCTAAGGGATCACAAGCACTGTTGAAGAATGTGAGTGCGTATTGATTTTTCAAGTCTGCTGGTCTTTGGTGTCTATTCAGCTGGTTTTCTGCCACTGAGGGGTTGGATGGCCCATACAATCACTGGTTGGGCAGCCCTGTGTATTCCGTGCTGCCACTTGCAGACTTGGGGGTCTGGAAGCATTGTACTGTGGATCTGAGTCTCTGTGGCTAGCACTGTACTGGGCGTACGCTCTGGCGGGGTAGAGTACGGTGGTGAGTGCACTCCTGCAGAGCCGGGTGGTGGTGGTAGTGGGGGTGTGTTCCGCGGGTCAAGAGCTCGGCGAGAGGGCCCTAGGTGGCGTGTGTTCTCCTCTCAGTGGTGGCATTCAGCAGGTCGTTACTGCTCTCTGCTGGGGCTGTGGGGTCTGGAGCCCTGCCTCCCTGCCTCTGCCCATCTTGGGTCCCAGACACTGAGCTTTGTGGCTTTGATATCCAGGAAGAATTGTATTGTGGATCTGAGTCTCTGTGGTTGGCGCTCAGTGGTTGGAGCTCTGTGATTGGGCCTGAGCTCCTCCTGTGAGGAGGTTTCTGGGGTTACTGCGCTCTGGCCGCTTGAGATGTGAGCTCCACTGCACTTCCTGCTGTGGTCTAGCTTGGGATTGCGTCAGCGGGATGGGGGAGGGGACGCTCCGTGGGTCCAGAGGGCCCTGAGTGGGACGTGTGTCCAAGAACAGGATGGGTGTTCAACGAGTGGTTACAGCAGCCCGAAGCTGTAAGGGGCCCGGAGCACTGTCTCTGCTGCCTTGATCTCCCGGATGTGAGTTCCCCTCGGGAGGCCCGGACAAGGGAAGCGCCCTATTTCCTTCCCGGAGAAGTCCAAGCCCGACCTAAATCTACAAGCACTCCACGTTTCTGTGGTGTCCCTTCTCCTTTAGAAAGCCCAAAAGTCCAAATTCTAGCTTTGATTAACTCTCCACTCACCAATTCCGGAGATTCATGTCTTCTGCCTCTCCAAAACGGTGCGCTCTGCTCACCGCCATCTTGGGCGCCCCCTTAGTTTTAATCTCAGCTTCTTCTTCTAGCCAGTTGACTCTTAGGTTTATGTTTGGTAAACACACAAACACACACATATATGTGTGTATATATATGTGTGTATGTATGCATATCCCCAGAGTTCTTGGGTGTTGTGGTCATACTCTTTTATTCTGGGTTGATATATCAGTTCTTCAACCATGTCTTTTATGTAGATATTATTTTTTTCATTTGATCCATTAAATTTTTATTCATAACATTTATGGTGTTTTTTTTTCACAATCTCAATTTCCTTTCTGAATTTTTCTTCCATGCAGCTGACTTTCCCATTCATATTGCTGATTTTCTCAATCAATTTGTCCTTTTCCTCTGTGTTGCTAGTTTTCCTCTGGAAGTCCTGGTTTGAATTTCTCTGATTGTTTGCGTTTTCTTTGAAGTCATTGATCCAAGTGCAAATGCAGCAAAATAGGGCAGAAATTAATGAAATGGAGGCTAGAAGAACAGTACATAAAATTAACCAAACAAAAGAAAGATATTTGAAAAGATAAACAACACTGACAACTTCCTATCCAAACCAACCAAATTAAAGAGGGAGCAAAGACCAAAATTGTTAAATGAAGAGGTGCAAAGACGGTGCTGTAATATATTCCAGTGAAATGTAAAGGATCATTGAAAAGTAGTTTTGCAAATCTAGAAAATGTTTGTTTGCAAATGTGGAAAATTTGGATGAAATAAATAAATTTCAAGACATATAATTTACAAAAATTAAATCAAAGTAGATATTGCAAAAGATACCACATACTTGAGTCATGAAGAAATCAAGCTGGTATTGACCCAGAAGTTTCATCCCCATGGCTGGCTTTCATAGTTCCGGAAGGCATGGTGCATGCTATTGGAGAAAAAAATGTAATTAGAAATTGTACCCATATATGAGCCCTTTGAGTGACACAAACACAAACTTAAAAACAGTAGTCACATGATTGTCTCATTTAAAACAGAAAAAAAATAACTTTGACAAAGATCGACATCCTTTCACATAAAAGCCTAAGGAAACTAGGAATAGAAGATATACACATCAATGTGATAAAGACTATCCATGAGAAGTATAGAGCCAATATTGTATTAATTGGGGAAAACCACAATGATCTTCAGTCATATACATTTTCCTATAAAGGCCATGATTTCACTTTTCTTTATGGCTGAGCAAAATTCCATTGTGTATATGTGTCACATTTCTCTATCCATTTATCTGTTGGTGGGCATTTGGGCAGCTTTTGTTTCTTAGTTATCGTGAGTAGTGTGTCAACAAACATGGATCACACTTATTTCTGTGTATGTTGGCTGCATCCTTTGAGTGTATCAGGAGTGGCTAGTGAGGTCATAGATTTTATGTATCTACCTGTAGTAAATAAAAGACCCCTTCTTCCCCACATCTTGATTAGCATTTGTTGCCATTGGTTTTTGTATTGTTTTGGATGACTGTACTCACCAGGGTGAGAAGTAATTTCACACTAGTTTTAATTTGCACTTCTCTGATGGCTAAGGGTGTTGAATACTTTTGGAAGTTTATTGACCATTTGTATTTCTTCTTTGGAGAACTGCCCATTCCATTCATTAGCTCGTGTGGAAGATTTGTTTGTTTGTTTGTTTGTTTGTTTTTGTTTTTTTTAATTTGTTTGTTGTTTCATTAATTGCAGTTTATTCACTTTTTTTGCTAACTTTCTTTTTTTAATTTTTTATTATTAGTTACATTTTATTAACTCTGTATCCCAGCTGTATCTGCTCCCTTTTTCCCTCCCAAACCCTCCCTCCCTCATCTCCTCCCTGTCCCTTTCCAAGTCCACTGATTGGGGAGGACCTCCTTCCCTTTCATCTGATCCTGTTTTATCAGGTAAGATTTGGGTTTTTTGGTGTTTCATTTCGCAGTGCATCATGTAGTCTAGATATTAAACAACCTGCAATCTGGTTCTAGTTGGCAAAGATTTTTTTTTTCCCATTCTGTAAGTTGTCTCTTAATGTTCATGAATTTTTCCTTTTCTTTGCAAAGCTTTATAATTTCATGTAGTATCACTTGTCAATTCTTCAGAAGTTGCTTCCTCTGTGCTGAGAATTCTTTACAGAAAGCCCATGACTATGCCTGTGTTTTCAAGTGTCTCCCCTATATTGTACTGTAATGTTTTTTGATCTATTTTGAATTTGTTTTTGTGCAGGGCTAGAGAGAAGGTTCTAATTCCATTCTTCTACATGTGGGCATCTGCATTTTTATCACCTTTTGCTAAAAAGGCTCTTCTGCCCAGTGCATGTTTTTCAACATCTTTCTCAAAAATGAGATGATTTTTGCTGGTGTGTGTTTCTGAGTCCTCTGTTCTCTCCCACTGATCTTCATGTCTGTTTTGTGTTGATGTAATATGGTTTTTCTAACTGTGGCCCTACAATAGTTTGAGATCAGGTATTATAATGCATACAACCTTGCTCTTACTGCTTAGAACTGCTTTGACTCTTCAGGGTTTTCTGTATTTTCATATGAGTTTTAAGATTGTTCCCAGATCTGTGAAGAATGTAATAGTAATTTTGACGTTAAATGTTTTGATTCCACAATACCTTTCAGTAACATGAACATGAGTATTCTCTCCATTTTTTAAGAATCTTCATCATATTTTCCTCAGTCTATAAATTTTTATCACAGAGGTCTTCCATCTCTTTGGTTATATATTTTCTCTATTTATATATATATATATATATATATATATATAATTTATATATATTTATATATTTATATATTATTTATATATATATTTATATATTTATATATATAATATATATATAAATAGATATATAAATAGATATATATATAAATATATAAATAAATATATAAAGTAAGTGAATATATATATATATATATATATTCACTTACTTTACATCTTGATTGTAGCCCCCTCTCCTCCCAGTCCCCCTCACATATTCTCACCCCATTCTTTCCTTCCCCTTTCCTCAGAGAAGGGCAGGTCCTCCATGGGTACCAACCCGCCCTGCACAACAAAGTATATATATATACTTTGTTCTTTCATATATATATATGAATATGCTATAATGAAACCAGTCACACTGCATGCTAACTTAAAAAAAAAAACTAAGAAAAGTAATGGAACCACAAAAAATAAATAATATTCTTGGCTTCTGCTATGATGTGAATGTCCTCTCAAAGATCATGTATTGTCCCTAACCCAACTCGTCATATGTAGATGCCATCTTGAGGTGGGCATACTGGAAGTAATTAAGATTAGAGGATGGTATGGTGTGACCCCATGATAGCCCTAGTGGCTTTACTTGAAGAAGGCAACCTGAGATAGCATGATAGCTCTTTCCTTAAACCTGTGTACCTGGGTACCACACCAAAGCCCTGACTAAGTACAGAGCCAACATCAACCATGGTCTGCCACACACAACCGTGCTCTCCAGAACCATGAACTCAATTCACACAGAACAGCATGTACTTTCCTCTTTTCATTTTACTTGGATTAAACTACTTTCTTTGAGGAGAAACGATAAAAATACAGTGCAAAATTTAACAAAGAACAATAGAAGGCTCAGTAGGTTAGTAACATGGTATAATAAAAAGAAAATGCTAGTAGCAAACAAATCACTTTACAAGGAGAGGAAGTTGAGAGTTCTGGCTTGGGGATGTTGAGTTTAGGAAGGACATGGGAAAGAATCAATATTGACTGTAAAGGTTTTGCTGAGTGTCTAAATGAAGCTGGAATCAAGGTGAGTATTAGTTAAGATAGTTAAAATCTAAGTGTTCATAGCCTTGAGAATGTATCAAAGTAAAACCAGCATTGAGATGGTCCCCAATTACTTAGGATCCCTAAAATCAAAATGAGGACTGTCTAATGATGGGCTCAGGGAGAACTGGGCACATATAGCCCCACAGGAGGGCTCCTTGAAATTTGCTGAGGACAGGTGTGTTTTCATTTTGTGTTATAGCCTTGAGCAATGCAGTCTTATCAGCTATAGCTTTGTTAACCCAACAGCCTTGCTAATATTGCTAATATGTACATTGTCTCTTCAAATCATGATGGATAAGATAAAGTACTTCTTTTTAATCATGGATAGCTTTAACCTCAGTTTAACCTCAGCTTTTGACAGAATTTGTTAGGTTACAGAGCCTTGTAAAGCACTCTGGAAGCCTTTCTTTTGCATATTTATTTTGTGCTCTGTGTTATCTGGTTGTTTTGGTATGAATGAGAATGGCCACCATACGCCCATATATTTGAATGCTTAGTTACTAAGGAGTGGAATTGTTTGGGAAGGATTAGAAGTAGGAAGTGTGACCTTGTTGGATAGGTGTGGACTTACTGGAGGAAGTATGTCACTCTGGGGTAGGTTTTGAGGTTTCAAAAGCCCAGGTCCAGTTTCTCTCTGCCTACAGCCTAAATATCAGGATGTAAAGGTTTTAGCTACTGTTCCAATGCTATGCCTGTCTGCTTTCTGCCATGATGATCACACACTAACCCACTGAAACTGTAAGCAAGTCCTCAATTAAATGTTTTCTTTTGTAAGAGTTGCCTTAATCATGGTGTCTCTTCACAGCAATCAAATAGTAACTAAGACTAGCTCTGGCCAGAGGCTCCCAGCCCATAGGAATGTTGATTCCCTTTATTTCTTTGTAACTCTCAATCCCCTTGGGCTTGAAAACTCTATACACAAGCTTTCAAAGGTTATTAAACAGGAGTCAGTGTGAACATCCAAGGGAATTGCTATAATCTCTCATTTGGAGTGAGAGCTATGTTTGCATGACTGGTGCCTTTTTGTTTGTTTCCTGGTGTGTAGCTTTATTTTGTGCAGCTTTATGGAAGGTTTTGGTTAGCATACTTTTAAAAGAGGGTGAATACAAATAGGATGACCTCATTGTCATTTGCATTGCGGATCCTGAAGCACTGTGAGGAGAGGATAGTGAGGAGGAATAACCCTTGTATTTTTTGTTGTTTGTTTTTGTTTTTGCTAAGTAACTTAGTACTGGGAAATCTATGGCTGAGTCCTGGTAGAGCTGTAACTATTAACTTATTTACTGGGTGGCTCTGAGTTGGGTGGTTTTGACAAAAGAGAAAATAACGTCCTGTCCTGATTTTACTGTGGCCTCAAAAATAATTATGTACTTGAGTTTTCTTTTTGTTGTTTTGAATACATTGTAAGATTTAGAACAGAGGGTAAGATTTCTCTAGTTTAGCCAGCCATGGTGACACATGCCTTTAATTCCAGCACTTGGGATGCAGAGGCAGGCCAATCTCTCTGAACTGGAAGCTCGCTTGGTATACATGGAGAGTTCTAGGCCAGCCAGAGCTACACAATGAGACCCTGTCCAAAACAACAATAATGCAGATGCTTCTTAATACTGCAAGAAGTGAGTGTCTATTTAAAGCAGTGTAAATACAGGATCTGTGGCCAACTGGTAGATGTCAGATCTAGGAGGTCCCAAGATCAGATATTAGGACAAGGGCAACAGAGCACATTACCTAGAGCTCTCTCATCAGCCTCAATGTGACATAACAAGCAGGCCAAGTTATCCATAAGAACCATCTTTCTGGCCTTTTGTCTAATAGTCATGAGACAACCAAAGTTGGGAGGGTCCTCTCTGCAGCCCAAAACCCTCCAGACTGACCTTTGAAGAGCATAGATACAGTGCACTCCTGGCTAGTCTGGTTCTGGTTGACCTTTTTTGTGCTATCTGGATCTCACAGTCCTCTTCCTTGTTTGAACATACTAAATCCTGTTCATGCTCTCTGCCCTCAAGTGATAGTGTGCATCCTCAAACCCTCCAGCAGCCTTTGTTGTGAACAAAACTGATAAGCCCATGCATTTTATAAGAAAGCACGGTAGGATGGACAAGCATACACTTACTTTTACCTTCAACATTTTGTCAGAAATGAGTGAGCTACAGTGTGGAGATAAAAATCTTGGTTGTGAAACAATGACTAGTACCTGAGGTTCTGATCTGTCACAGGGATAGAAAAGTTGGTTGGATTCATCCTGAAGTTTCAGGGCCTCTCGGTATGGCTAGATTGGAATAAAAATTGAAATTCCCTGGTCTCCTTCTCACATTGTCTAGGGCACATACACCTGGTGTGGTGTTTCAGGAGAACCACTGAGAATGTTGTATATCATATGGAGAGTGCAATGCATCTTAAATTTGGCCATCATTCATGATCACACATGCTTAGGAAATGAAATACGCATACACAATTTGGATAGTCATGGTACAGCATTATACTTGGGAAAATATATGTGTAAAAGGCAGTAAAATCTCTGGGAAGACCCCAGAATTCTCATCTGGATGTATCTGTTTAACGAATACCAGCTACATACCTTGTTTTAATCAGATCTTATCCATTGGTTAATATCGCAAGTGTTCTGAGACCTGGGATTCCCACCAGGATCTAATTTATACCCCTTTTTACAAGTTCAAAGTGAAGCTTATTGCATCTAAGTTCCTGCCTGCTTTCCTCTTAAATATAACAATAAAGTTCTAATAACTCACTGTGAATTATAAGGCTCCCTATTGCCAAGTTATGCTACAACTCTAAACCCTACCTTTCTAATATTTCTCCTCCTGGATCTCTCTCTTCCTCTTCTCTCTCTCTCCCCCTCTCTTTCTCTCTCACTTTCTTTCTTTTTGTTTTCTTTTTTATAAAAGTACATATTTATTTTCAGGCAATATGTCACATGCATCTCATTTAATCTTCAAAGGTTACAACAAAACAATTTTTTGTTGTCTTTTTTTTTAACTTTTGAGATAATAACTACAACATTTCTCCTTTCCCTTTCCTCACTCCAAACCCTTCCCTCATATACCTTCCATTTTCCTTCAAATTCACGGTCCTTTTTAAAAAACATTGTTATTGTATGCATATATGTATATACATACATAGTCCTAAATATAACTTGTTCAGTCTGTATAACATTATTTGCATGTATGTTTTCAGGGCTGATTATTTGACAATGGACCACGAAGTGTTGTGCTCCTCTCTGGGGAAGACCAGCTCTCCTACTCCCAACTTTCTTCAGTTACTATGGTTCTTTGTGTCTCTTTTTTCCTTAGTTTTCTTTCTGTCCCTGTGATATGCCAGTCACAATTCCTCAGAGTTTTTGTGCTATCTGTCCTTTTTTCATGGAGTGTGCATCTCACATCCTAAGACTGGCTGTTTCTTGTTGTTTAGGACTCTGCAATCACAATCCAGAGAGGTCTTTCCTAATTCCCAATTGTTGTGTGCTCCGTTCTCCCCATCACTTCATAATGCAGTTATTGTTTGTTTGTTTACTTGTTTGTTTTCAGTCTGTCATTTGACAGCCCAGCAATTTGTCCCTCTCTTCAACAAACAACAAAGCCTCATAGCTACAGAGACATGGTTGGTACTTCTCATGGCCCTCATACCAGCTAGGTCCGCACTTGTAGATCCAGAGGCTACTTAGGTGCTAGTTGCAAGTGCAGGTGTATATTTTGAGAGTCAGATTAATGACAACAAAGACCTAACTGTAAAATCATTCTCCTGAACAAGTATCTCCCACCAAAAGTCTGCTTCCTCTAGGATCACTGTCACTTATTTTTTGGAAAGATGAGAAAGCAAAATCATTTCATCCACCAGAATTTTTCATACCAACTCATTGGCTCAGTCCCTCTGCTGGGTCCTTTTGGTCTCACCCTCAGCCTGATTCCTATCTTGCATGTCCCAGGAATTCCCCCCATGGCACTCTCCTCCTTGCTTCCCTGGTCTCTTCCAGCTGCCTTCCACCCCAATCCTCATTCAGCTTCATCCCATTTTATGAACTCACAGCTGTGACATCCTTTCCAAGACAAGCTAGTTGGTGTTTTGATGTGTTGACAGGGAGGATCCAGACAAGTATGTGTTTCTAGGTACTTAAGAATAAAACCTGATGAGTTTAGTTTCCTTTAAAAAGTTTTCTTATTTTATTAATGGATATGAGAAGTTCCCCAGGTCTTTCATGAAACATGCTTGCTGTCATATTTAGAGAGATGATAATTACTGAGAAAAACAACACAGTCATATTTGTCTGTGGCCTTATTTGTAATATATCCCACGAATGTATCCATTCAGAATAATCTGCAGCTACAGTAGCTGACGCTCAGCTCTGCGGCTCTGCATGAAGTCACATGGTAGCCCAGAGTTGGACGGCTAGCCTGCTTTTCTTTGCCAGAAAGCTACCCTAGGAAGAGCCCGTGGAGCCTTTCAATGCAACAGCAATAGTGCATGACAAGAGTTAGTCCTCTCATCCTCTGTCCTGTCTCAGCAGGAGCAAAAGTAAACAGCCCTAAGCAAGCCAAGAACTTTTACAAGATACCTGTGGAGTCTCTTTAGCCTTGACAGTGGTGTTGAGATGTTAACTGACAACACAGGACATCAGTGGTTGGGCCAGCTTAGCTAGACTGCTCAATGCCCAGAACCAGGCAACAAGGCCTGCCTGCATTCCTGCTGTTTCCATGGAAGCCAAGTGTTTGTGTGGGTTCAGTAATTGCCAGCATAAACTTACAGTGAGGTATGGTCTCACTCAAGTGGTGCCAGGAGAAAGCATCCAGTGAACAATTAGAACATGCGTCTTCCCACCTTCTTCCTGGTACTCTGAACCGGGAGGAGTCACAGTCAACTTGATTTGGCGACCCATGCTATTTGATTAACAGGGACTTATACCTGCTGTGTCCACACTTGTGGGATGCTTAGCTGCACAACACAGGAAATGAGCCAGCGAAACCGACTAGGTCAGCAGCTCTCAACCTCCCGAAAGCCGTGATGGTTTAATACAGTTCCTCATCATGAACTGACACCCAATCATTAAATTATTTTAATGGGTACTTCGTAACCATGATCTTTGCTACTGTTATGAGTTATAAGGTAAGTATCTGTGTTTTCTGATGGTCTTAGACAACCCCTGTGAAATGGTCATATAACCCCCAAAAGGTCAAGGTGTGTGAACCGCTGGTCTTGATTGTCATTTTCTTCCACAGCCCTCATATTGCTTTGCATTTTCTTCTCTGAGTTTTCACAGCTCAAGGAGAAAACATGAAGGCCAAGCTCAGGGGGAAACGCTGTCTGGGATGTAGAATGCTAGACTGGCTTAGATCTCCTATGCCTGCCCCACAGAACAATGCTGCTGCCGTAGGTCAGTGGCTACATCGGGGCTGAGCAAGCCCACACCTGGGTTGGTGGATTTATGTGTGCATGTGAGTTCATGTGGGCGTATGCAGTAAGAGTGTGTAAAAAAAAAAGGCTTAAAATCAGCCTTCAAAGAGGATGTTTTAATTCCAGAGACTTCCCACTGAAGAATCCCAGCACAAAACTAGAGACAAACACGTCGTTTTTGTCAAAAGCTGTTGCCAAGAAACATGTCAAATCCTTGTGCTATTCATTCAAACTTAGTGTTAAGTCAAAGCTAATGCACTCATTAAGACTGTTAAATAAGATTCCAGTCAGAACAGAACTATATGAAGCTCTACAAAAATCCCACTGGTGTGGTCTGTCCCTAGCTTTGTGATGCCTAGTTCTGATGGTATTGTAACATCCCTGGCAGCTCTGAGCTTGCTGTTGCCTGGACACTCCCTGTCCCTAACCCTTTTATTTAAAGGGTACCTCATGTCTTCCTAAAGAAAAGGGTGGGGGCTGGCGAGATGTCACCATTGTCATCAATGGCCTCTGGTAGAATGTCACTGCATCACTTACAGCTGTAACACAAATAGCAGAATGACAGAGCCAAAGTTGCCTCTGCTTTGTTAAGTGACAGGTCAGAGGGAACACCCAAATTACTTTCAGCTTCCAGCTGTCTCTCCTTTAATGCATTTCCAGCCAGACTCCACAGCATTATGATTTTATAGCATGTTGGGAAAGTGATTGCCATGTCATTTTTAAAATCTTGGGTCTTTTTGCACTTATTTGTCAACTCAGCTACTGACCTGCAGCTTAGAGCCTTCTTTATTTTCCCAGTTAAGAAGAGGGGTAAATGAAATGGATCTCCAATTTACTTCCAAGAATAGATGGTATTTTAGAGTTATTTGGATCAATTTAGAAATGAATGCAGTTGCTTTTCCTGTTGCTTAGCTAGCTAAGAGAGAGAGAGTGTTTCTCAAATCAAGACAATCCCAGAGCAGGGCCATGGTGTCTGGTCCGGTGCTTTAGGCTTGTGTCACCACACACATCTCTCAGGCCTTGGTCAGGGAAATGAGACCACTGTGGTGGCTCTTCTGGGAATCCTCCTCCCTGCTTCTCACCTCATCTTCGTGCCCTACATGACTTCTGCACACTGGAGTACTTTGTGTCTCTGAGGAGGAACAGCACCAGGGCTGGTGTTGAGGGTGAACTCAGGACAGGCTTTTCACTATCACTTTTGCTTTTCTAGGTCTTGTCACTGTAAGCCAGATGCTTAATGCTATTTTAATGCAGTTGTTTTGTGTGTGAATAATATGTCTCCTCTGCCAAACCTCAAAGCCTTGGAACTAAGATCTCATAAAAATGCCTGGAGTCCAAAGCTAATAACAGTTATTCATCTGTTATGGGATAAAGGCTAAGTGCTTTCATGTTGATGTTCTTTCCCCTCCCTGTAGAATTGGGTGACATGAAGCTGGTAAGGGGAGGCTGAAGTGGGAGATGCCCACACACCTTCTCTGCCCTGCCAGGTTGATTTGGATCACTGTGTAACTCCATGTCTCCCTGTCTTCAACCCCAAGGAGCAACTGCCTCTTTTGTGGTTCCCAACTCAGAGAACAGCCTCACCTTCTATCCTAGCTGAACGGTTTAGACATCTTGCTTAATGCCCACCCCCTCAAGACTCCCATCTCCCCATCATTTTCACCATTATCATTTCATAAGTATTCTGTTAGGTGTAATGATGAAATTCCAGCTTGCTTGTAAGAGGCAGTGTAGAGTCATAGTTAAAAGGCTGTGACCTCTGGAAGACTTAGATGTGGTAGTGTGGTGGAAACCATTTCCTAGTATGTGGGGGGGCTCTCAGTTTAATCTGAAGCACTGAAAAATGTAATATCTGAATCTAAATGACCAGTGTCACATCTTATTGCTACCGTCAATGAGATCTGTGATTTTGGGCAAGTTCTTGTCTTCTGTGCAATAATCAAACACCTGCACCTATGTTATAGGTACTTTTGACACATAGATGACTTAATATTTTAAATTCAGTAGTGCCTGGCATATGATAAAGAGCATATAGGTATATGAACAATAAAATAACAAGAGAAAAGAGACCATCGGATTTTACACAGATTGGTGATATGGCTGTCTGAGGAGAATGGCCATGTGAGCTCTGGGAAGCCTGATATGAGGTCTGAAGGCCCGAGTACTACAGACCTCCTCTTGCTCAGCCATGGCATTCTTTTGCTAGGAACTCAGAAACAACCTTGAACTGTTTCCCTTCCCTGCTCTCCTGCTCCAAGCCCATAAGCAGCGAGACTTTACTAATCTGTCAGTTAGACTCGTTTCCTAAGTGTCATTCTTTAGTGCCTCCCAAGTCATCCCATGCTTCTGTCCTAGCTCTCTGGTGGCTTTTAAGGCCTGCATCATTTTCCTTCCAGCAGTATCTCATTCCTCTTCAGCTTTATCTTCACACCTGGACCACACTGACACAGAGTGTATTCCAACCCAGGGAATCTTCACTTCTCTGTCTGTGCCACAATTTCTTGCCCATATGTTCTTTGTGTTGTTCATCACTTCCTGTCTGTTCCACCCACCCTTTCCCTTGTGGGTACCTTTCATCCTATAGACCTTACTTCCTCAGGGGCAGTCTCCTCTGACTGTTTTCTCTGCCTGTGATCTCCTACAACCCTCCCAGTAACCAGAACCTATTGTGATAATCATCATCTTATCGATCCTATAATTTTTCTTTGTATTCTGTATACCTCTCAGTGGCCTGTATGGAAACAGACTTATTTTTGGTCAAAAGTATATCTTCAGAATTCTGATAGTATCTGGCACATGCCAGGCTTATAAAAAAATACATTAAGAATTGGACTATGTTTCTCAACCCCTCACATCTATATGTATGCTTGACCCTAGCACCTCAGAATATAACCTTATTTGAGCTCAGAGTGTCTTGTTACAGAAGTAATTAGTTAGCATGTCCCTGATCCAATAGGACTAAGTCACTCATAGAAAGAACACCATGTGGAGAGAAACATGGGCAGAGGTAAAATGATGTCAGGGTACCACAGGGAGAATGGTGGACATATCCACGCCTAGGGCCTCCCTCAAACTTCACAGAAGAAACTAGTCCAGCTGATGCTTTGATCTTGGACTTCCAACCTTTACCTGAAACTGAAAAATTAACACCAAATTTCTACCATTAGGCCTGTGACAGCAGGCCAAGCAAACTTAAATGGCATTTCCTCCAATGCTGGATTTCCCGCACTTTTAAATGTGCTCCTCCATGGAAAGATCAACTTGTACACAAATACCCCCAAACAGCTTTGTGTGCCACAAGAACAGCAGGCCAGGTGGCGGTTAGTCATGTGGCAGGCAGCCAAATTTAGCTTCCCACAGCCCCCTTCTCCCTGGATATTCCAAGAACTTCACCCAAATGGGCAGGAGAAGCTCCCCTCTTGGCAAGCCCTCCCAGCAGGGAGGAGTGAGCTGGGGGCAAGCAGGTGCTTATTTTCTCTCCCAGCTGAGAAAGAAGAAGTGGAGGTGGGGTGGAGCAAAGAGCAAGATAGAGGAGGAAGGTGAACAAAAATGTCATGCTTGTTCTGGGTTCCAGAGCCACCCCCACAAGATGTCAGAGCAGGTTTCGCAGAAGCCAATATGTCAGGCAGGAATTTCCCCCTTCTTAAAAAAGTTCTCCTCCATTTGATTGTGGCTTCTAATAAGCAATTCTTCCACATTTCTTCTGACTTGAGAGGTTCAGAGCTTGTTGAGCTGAAGAGACACCAGGCTCATAATTATGGTTATTATGGGGAGTGCTGTGCCCATCACCACAGCATCTGGCTGTAATCACACACTTAATGGAAGGCAAGATGATCCGCTGCTCACAATGGACAGTTTCCGAGCCAGGCAGCCACCAAGTGCCCACCCTCTCACTTGGAGGCCCAACAGAACAGATGTTTGAAGAAAGAGAAGATGCTTGTGTCTGTCCAGAGGGCCAATGATCCCAGGGACTAAGCCAGGGAAAGCAAGTTCCATGACCCTGTCAAGGAACATGTATGACCAAGGAGTGAGGTGAAGACAGTCTCTCTCTCCCCAAGCTCAGTGTCTGGAAGGGGTAGAGCTGGCGACTCCCATTGTTTATCTTATAGTTGACTGAATGAAGGGATGAGGTCCTGGGGAGAGTTTGTCATTTATTCTTAGCATCATCAAGTTCTTGGCCTTGTTCTCCAGAGATGGAGATGCCAACACACATTTAAAAAGCAAGATGGAAATGCTTCTATCCAAACAGTTCTTCTGAGGCATGATGTACTTAGTGTGCACAATGCGATGTGCTGGCTGCTCTGCAGTAGAAATCTGCACCTCACTGTTCTTAAGATCGGGGAAAATAAGATATAGTGCTGGCAGATAGGATTCTCGGTGAAGGTCCACTTGCCAATTTACAGACTGCCATCTTTATCTTCATGCAAGGTGTTCATACAGCGGAGGCTCTCCCATCATGGAAATGCTACCCTCATGACCTAATCCAAACCTAAAACATTTCTGAAGACCCACTTTCTAATCCCTCATACTGGAGACTAGGGCTTCAGGATGAAAACGTAGGGGAAGCACTCAGTTTTGAACACTGAGTAGATCTACTTCGTAAATGTGTGTGTCGATGCCATTCACTTTTACCTTCAAACTGCAGGCTTGTGTCAAGGAACCCAGTTGCTGATCTGGCCTGGTGCCTTATGGATGGACCACCTGAGCCCTTGAGACCCTTTCACTCAGAATGCAGGCCACCATGCTTCCTCTGAGCCCAGTGCTGGCTGTGCTGGGCTTTGACTGCTGGGTCTCAGATGATGTTTCCAGTGAGTACCTGTACACTGGTATTAAGAACCTCAAAGCCACTTCTTTCTTATTTGCCAAAGCATCCATCTTTGTCTACAGTCATCCAGCCTCTTGCATCAATTAGCTCAAAGTCTCTGTGCTTCTTTTCTCTATAATGATCTGATCTGGCTGCCTTCCTTCTGGGGCTCCAGTGTAAATGACCTTCCCAGTTTCCTTCACCAATTCTTTTTTGTGTGATTTGTTTGTTTTCATCTGTCTTTTGTATCCCAGGCTACCCTGAATTCACTCTGTACTCTTTCATCAATTCTGTGTCCAAAACTACACTGTGCAATCCAATGGCATCTCCAAGTCAAATATCTACCTATATTTAGATTATTAATTCAACTATACATGATATTAAAATTCCACATATAAGATACAAATTTAGAGATGATTCCCTAACATTTCATATGACAGTTGTATTGAAAATAGTGAACTGTGATTTTCGCTTCAGGAGTTTTGACACACTCAGGCCCTCCTGTGATATTAATTGCTTTCTAGACCAAATCACAGTCAATTCTGTGGTGTTTAAGACACAGCAGTTTTAGAATCCAGAGTGATTCTTTGTCCAGAAATATTTCCTAAAGTCACAAGAAGCGATGGAACAGCTGGCTTTTTCACTATAAATGACAATCCTCACCATGTAATCACATAATAGTTTCATCTTATTGTAGCCTTCAAAATGCTTGTTTATAACACCATCCAACACTCAGAGAAATGCTATCTCAGAGCAGACTTTGCTGACCTTGTCTATCTCCATCTTGTCACACCCACATACCAAAGACCTTCTTTTTATTTTATACCTTTACTTTTGAAGTAGGATCTTCCTAGGCCAGCCCAGGCTGGCCTAGAACTTTTCAGAAAGACTTCAGGCTTCTAGTCCTGGTATTTACAGATGTGTGCCACCATGCCCAGCTCCTGGACATCTTTGTAAATACCTACACTAGGTATCAATTGAATTCATTTCAGGTGAATGTGGCTTTCCCAAACACTGGTCTAGTTGGAGTGCTGGCATAGCTTGTTTCTAGTTTAGAAAATTGACCATACTACCACTGAATTAAGCTTGTAGCTTAACTAAGAGGACTGCCCTGCAAGGAATCTATAAGAATTCAAACACAGGGTGTCTCCATCTTTTCTGTTGGATGTTGTGGAGACGGAGGAGTCACATGTGAATAGAGCTTTTCATCAAGTTTCGTGGTGTCATCCTATGTGGCTCTTCTGTTCTTCACAATCCACCTTCTACTCTACTGTTTCTTCTCATTGAGGACCCTCTAGTGTTTGTGTCCAAGCTCCTTACTATAATTTATAGTGCATTCTTTTTGTGGATCTCTTTGTTCTTCATAAAACTCACTTCTTTTCATTTTTTATAGTATAGCCCTTTAAATATGTCTACATCTTACTCTGTTGGAATCTATGACTAGTACCTTATTTCAAAAATAACCCCTGAGTTTGGGAGCTGGCTCAGCAAATAAAAGCAAGTACTGTTTGTGGTGGTTTGAATGAAAATAGGCTCACAGGGAGTGGTACTACTAAGAGGTGTGGCCTTGTTGGAGTATTGGAGTAGGTATGGCCTTGTTGAAGAAAGTTTGTCAGTGGGGGTGGGTTTTTAGGTCTCAGATGCTCAAGCCAAGCACAGTGTTTCTCTTCTGCTGCCTACCCCTCCAGGGATGGAACCCTCCCCTACCACTCCAGCACTGTTTGTGTGCTGTCATGCTTCCCACCATGATGATGATGTACTAAGTTTCTAAACTGTAAAGCAGCCCCAACTAAATGTTTCTCTTTAAAAGAGTTGACATGGTTATAGTATCTCTTCACAGCATTAGAAACTTTAACTAAGACACTGCTCTTGCAGAGGACCTGAGTTCAGTTCCAAGCACACATTTTAGGTGGATTACAACTTCCTATTACTCCAGGATGACCCATATGATACCTCTGGCCTCTGTGCATACATACATATGCATACATATATACATATGCACATACACACATGCACACATACACACAGACCCCACAAATCTTTAATTAAAAGCTACTCCTTTTTTACTAATTACACTTTATTCACTTTGTATCTCCCCCCCCCTCTAGTTCCCTCCCTCCTTCCCTTCCAGTCCTACCTTTCTTCCCCCTTCTCCACTCATGCCCCTCCTCAAGTCCACTGAGAGGGAGGTCTTCCTCTCCTTTCTTCTGATCCTAGTCAATTAGGTCTCATCAGGAGTGTCTGCATTGTCTTCCTCTGTGGCCTGGTAAGGCTGCTCCCCCCTCGGGGGGAGGTGATCAAAGAGCAGGCTAATCAGTTCATGTCAGAGACAGTCCCTCTTCCCATTACTATGGAATCCCTTGGACACTAAACTGCCATGGGCTACTGTTTTTTGTTTTGTTTTGTTTTGTTTTTAATAGCAGTTGTCAAAGTCAACAATTTTTTAACTTTAAGATATGTTATTTAGTAACATAAGCTCACCAAGAAGAATAATCGTGGCCTATTGATTTCATATGTGGGATACATATAAGGTGAGTGCATCAGCCTGAAATAATTCACTGGAAGTTGGAAGACTGGAGGGAATGGTTGATGATGTGCTGTGGACAAAGTGTGGTGGATTTAGTCAGTACATGTTTAAGACACAAATCTGTTTTACTTATTTCTTCTAGCTTAACATTATCAAAATGCCTGAATACTACAATAGGAATAAATGACAATTTGTTTTTGTCACATAAATGCTCAATATTTGATGCAACTAGTACAATGTTCTTTCAAAAATTAAAAATAAATAAAAATTATTAATGAAGCTTATTTCAGAACAAAGACAAAACAGAGTAACTTTTTCCTTATAGAAAAATCCCTTTTTCTACAATTTGCCAGTATTTGACATAAATAATTATGGAGATAGTCTATATAAATTCCTTTTTTTGTTGTTTATATTTATTTATTTTTTAATTTTTTTATTAATTACACTTTATTTACTTTGTGTCCCCCTGTAGTTCTCTCCCTCCTCCCCTCCCAATCCTTCCCTTCCTCTTCCTTCTCCATGCATGTCCCTCCCCAAATCCATTGGTAGTCTTCTTTTCCTTCCTTCTGATCCTAGTCTGTTAGGTCTCATCAGGAGCGGCTGCATTGTCTTCCTCTGTGACCTGGTAAGGCTACTCCCCTTCAGGGGGAGGTGATCAAAGAGCAGGCCAATCAGTTCATATCAGAGACAGTCCCTGTTCCCATTACTATGGAACCCACTAGGAGACTGAACTGTCATGGACTACATCTGTGCAGGGGTTCTGGGTTATCTCCATGCATGCCACTTGGTTGGAGTATGAGTCTCAGGGAAGACCCATGTATCCAGATTTTTTGGATCTGTTGCTCTCTTTGTGGAGTTCCTATCCCCTCCATGTCTTACTAACTTCCATTTCTTTCATAAGATTCCCTTCAATCTTCTCAAAGGTTGGCCATAAGTCTCAGCATCTGCTTTGATAGTCTGCAGGGCAGAGCCTTTCAGAGGCCCTCTGTGGCAGGCTCTTAACTTGTTCCCTGTTTTCTCCTTCTTCTGATGTCCATCCTCTGCCTTTCTGGATGGGGATTGAGTATTGTGGATCAATGGAATCTAATAGAAGACCCTGAAATAAGCCCACACACTTATGGACACCTGATTTTTGACAAAGATGCCAAAACCAAACAATGGAAAAAAGACAGCATCTTCAACAAATGCTGCTGATCTAACTGGATGTCTACATGTAGAAAAATGCAAATAGATCTATACTTATCATCCTGCACAAAACTAAAGTCCAAGTGGATCAAAGACCTCAATAGAAAACCGGACACATTAAACCTGTTAGAAGAAAAAGTGGGGAAGAGCCTGGAACTCATTGGCACAGGAGACAACTTCCTGAACAGAACACCAACAGCACAGGCTCTACGATCAACAATAAATAAATGGGACCTTATGAAACTGAAAAGCTTCTGTAAAGCAGAGGACACTTGTCAGAACAAAATGACAGCCTACAGATTGGGAAAGGATCTTCACCAACCTTATATCTGACAGAGGGCTAATAATGTCCAGTATATATAAAGAACTAAAGAAGTTAAAAAGTAACAAATTAAGTAATCCAATTAAAAATGGGAAACAGAACTAAACAGAGAATTCTCTGCAGAGGAATATCGAATGGCAGAGAAACACTTAAAGAAATGGTCAACCTCATTAGCCATCAGGGAAATGCAAATCAAAACGACCCTAAGATTTCACCTTACACCCATCAGAATGGCCAAGATCAAAAACTCAAGTGACAAGACATGCTGGAGAGGGTGTGGAGAAAGGGGAACCCTCCTTCACTGCTGGTGGGAATGTAAACTTTTACAACCACTCTGGAAAGCAATCTGGTACTTTCTCAGACAACTAGGAATAGCTCTTTCTCAAGATCCAGCCATACCACTTCTAGGCATATATTCAAAAGAGGCTCAAGTACACAATAAAGACATTTGCTCAACCATGTTTGTAGCAGCCTTATTTGTAATAGCCAGAAGCTGGTGTTATGCCAGGTTCACTGGACCCTCAGAGACCACCAGGAGACGATTCAATGCAATTGCAAGAGAGCTTTATTATGAGAGGGATCTAACTCGGGACCCAAGTCTCACTGATGCAGCAGTAGAGAAGTGGGACCCTGAGTTCTGAGTGAACGGGATTTTTAAAGGGAAAGTCTGTAAGCAGGGGGTTTCCATGGCAGCAAGCAGGGGGCACAAGCCTTGGCATTACAGAATTGGGTGAAGTTTAGCAGGGCAGGTGACCTTTCTGAGGCACACAATCATAATGGCTAAGGCATATAATCACAATGGCTATTTTTCTAAACCATATCTGAAACATTGGGGAGAATTTTCCCACCTGATTCTCAACCGATTCCCATTGATTATTGCCAGAGAGTTTGTCTCTATTTTCTATGAAGCATTTATTCTGTTATATTTCCTAGAGGCTGTTGCTAGGAGAGTTAACTTTGTTTTCTGCCAGGTGTACATTCTGTGATATTTCCTGGTACCTGAATTCAGTTCCCAGTCAAAATCTTTATTTCAAAATGGAGTTATATTCTGGCTAAGTTAAACTCTTCACTGGAAACAACCAAGATGCTCCTCAATGGAGGAATGGATACAGAAATTGTGGTACATCTACACAATGGAATACAACTCAGCAATGAAAAACAAGGAAATCATGAAATTTGCAGGTAAATCGTGGGAACTGGAAAAGATCATGCTGAGTGAGCTATCCCAGAAGCAGAAAGAAACACATGGTATATACTCACTCACATAGACATATAATATAGGATAAACCTATTAAAATCTGTACACCTAAAGAAACTAATCAAGAGGGAGAACTCTGGATAAAAGCTACTCTTATTGCAGTGTCTTTTCTTTGGATTCTGTGATTTTATTCACTTTTCTCTATCATTGCTTTTGCTATATTTTATGAATAGCGTCTATATTGCCATCTTTGGTTTGTCCAAGACACTTTGATGAAGCAACATGATGTTATCTGTTTTTTTCACTCCATGTTTAGTTGGTGCTTTTTAAATCATTTTATTAAATTATTATTTAATTAATTGCTTAATTATTTAAAAATTAACTCAAAGACCTTAATTCAACCAATGCTTCCTGAGGACCTACTTATTTTTTTCCATTTTTAAATCATTTGGGGAAAGAAATTCCTATGTTCATTATTATATTTTGCATTACATTAGGGAAAATGTGATTTCTATGAACTGGAGAAATGAGTCAAACTGAAGAATTCTGGGTTTCACTTTCTTCCCTTTGGACTGGGTTTTTGGGAACTCTGCCTTCATGTGTCTGAGGAAACCCTTTCTCAGCTAGATTGTTTTAGCAGTGAATCAGAATCCAGATTCAACAATAATTGGGGTCAAACGGAAGCCCCAGTTTGGAGGCTTATGAGCTGGACAAACATCAGAGTAGAAGGTGGATGAGGAGAACATGCTGACATAATAAAAGTATTTAGGAGGCCACTGGGGAACTTAACAGAAAGCTCTAGTTACACTCACATATAAAAACAAGGTAGAAATAGCTCTGAGCTATGGCTTGCCCAACTGTAGCCCAGTTGGACTTTGCCTCATGTCCCAAGGCTCTCCTGCCTTCACATCTTAGGTAACTCTTCTTCCCCTAGGGTGATGTTCCCCCTCATTCTGTCTGCTTCATATTTGAGCCCACACATCCACTGAAGTTCAAGTGCCAGGTAACTGTTTCCCATCTAGGGTGAGAGGATGGAAATAAACCAGTTCAACTTGTCACTCCCATAACAGCATGTGAAGCTGAACTTCCTCTAAGATGGAATCAACCACACCTTTCCTTATCTTCTTTAAGTAAAGCAAGCACATCCTTAGACTAATGATGGAATCTTCTTCAGAGACCTGAGCACATTCTCTTCTTTGCCCATTATTTAAATTTTTATATGACTGAGCAATTGTAATACTGGTCCCTAAGTACTATAATTTTTAGTCAATATGAGGCTTTGACATCCATGCAAATTATGGGCCCAGGACTAACACTCTGATGTGTGAATTGCTTTTTATATACGTCAGAAGAATATATACATATATATAAATGTGAATGTAATCTTGGTTATGAAGAGTCTCTTTATAACCACGATTTAATATTTCAAAATAAAATCACAGAAAAATAAGAGGAGCAGGCCCTCCATAATGACAGAAGAGAACTGATATGAAGTGCCTCCATAAAGGTTTCAGGAGATGTAACAACCACACGGTCATTGCACACCCGGGAGAATGACAAAGTTCTTCACAGGAAGGGGCAATGTTCCCACCACCTCTCTTTCTGTTCAGGAAGTATTTGTTCTGCATCCTGAAATCCCTACAGGTAAGTATTTATGAGCAATGAGTCATTTCAGAGAAAAAAGAAGTTAGAATCACTGGATTGGGAAGACAGGGAAGGAGAAATGATCTCCATTCAGGGAAATCACAAACTGTAGCCAACAGAGGACAGGATTTTCATATAGATGTGTTTATTTTATTCAGATTTCAGCAGGAGATGGTGTTTTTGTGATTTTGAACTCATCATGGGTTGATAGGGAAGGTTTCCTGGAGTTATAGAGACCTGGGCTCTGTGTTCATCTTATTTCACTTCCAGTGACTTAGTCACCCTTCTTAAAAATTTAATTGTATTTACACTGGTGTTGTATTCTACCTCCATGTATGTCTATGTGAGGGTGTCAGATCCTGGAACTGGAATTATAGACAGTTGTGAACTGCCCAGTAGGTGCTGGGATTTGAAAGAGCAGCCAATGTGTACTCTTAACCACTGTGCCATCCTTCCATCCCCAACTTAGTCACCCTTTAACAGGACTTGGTATTTTTGTTTATTTATCATGGAGGCCCCTTATCTTAAGGTCCCTTTTGGACTTAATATTCCAGTTCTGTTACCTGCTACTCATTAGTGTTTGAAATCTAGTGCAACAGCTTTGTGGTCTGTAGAGAGCAAAGCAAATACTC
Organism: Psammomys obesus; assembly: GCF_907164565.1. Classification (NCBI taxonomy): domain Eukaryota; kingdom Metazoa; phylum Chordata; class Mammalia; order Rodentia; family Muridae; genus Psammomys; species Psammomys obesus. Next base: position 2,158,218 of record NW_026596089.1, on the reverse strand, counting down.
ACCTGGACACTGAGCTGTGTAGGAAGGTTGACAAACCCAAACACTCTGCCTTGTCAGTAAGGACAAATGCATTCTGCTCTGCTGATCAGTCCTCCAATTTTCCTTAAAGTTACTTTCTCTGAGGTGTGTATAAAGGAAGAAGAGAGGGAGGAAGGGTGGGTGGGAGAGAAGGGAGGAAAGAAGGGAAGCAGACAAAGAGAGAATTCTGAGAGTGGAATGACAGAGACAAGAGGAATGTTGAAATACATGGAGCAGACAAACTGAAGGACAGACAAACTCAACCACAGAAAATGTGGTCCTAAGTGGGACCACATTCAGACAAATAGCAATAGAAAGGCGTCAACAATCAAAAGAAACTATACATGTTGGTTATACCTGTGTTAAAGAAAATCTACGTTTAATGAAGCAGTGTCAGAGCCTGTACAATTTACTAAATAAAATTATTTATTTATAAAACAGAAATGAATGTCTCAATGAAACATTACTTTGATGCTAGTCTAAAATATTTTTCAATTTTAAACTGGGTGTGTCTTCTCATTATAGTATAATAAATGACAAGATTCTAAGTCTTTTGCCCTAAAGCAAAATGGAACAAGTGTTTTCTCAAGGTTTGTTATTGTGACATGTGATCTACATGTATTGTACACAAAATATAACCGTAAAAACAATATGCAATGGTAATTATGGATCTAACCCATTTTTTATAGTCATTTGATATATTTGGGGTTAGCATCACATGCAGAGTCAGAGATTTGATGGCAGGTGATCCTGGCTTCCAGTCTTGGTATTGTCACTACTTGAGTGGCCTTGGATGAATTCTATAATCTTTCTCCTCTCCTATCAAAGGAGATTGCATTTGAGAAGATGGTTTTGAAATAATGGAGGCAACATATTGAAATACACAGTGAATGATACGTAATAGAGTAAAGGTTAAGCTACTTACAATGAATTGCATGTTAGTGTCCCCCAAACCCTAAACCCATTTGTTGTTTGCTATTACATGATATTTCTTTTTCTTTCTTTTTTTCTTTTTTCTTTTTTGAGACAGTTTCTCTGTGTAGCCTTGGCTGTCCTGGACTTGGACTTGTTGTGTAGTCAGGCTGGCCTCAAATTCACAGAGATCCACCTGCCTCTGCCTTCCTGAGTGCTGGGATTATAGCTGTGAACCACTGTGCCTGGCTTATTGTATAGTACTTTGATGTACAAATATTGGTAGGTGATTCTGACACAAGGCTGGATCCTTTGTGAATGACGTTAGTACATTTATAAGTGAAGGACCAATAGGTTATGAAGATATCCCAAGATATCAATCAGCAACTCAGAGAGAGCCCTCACCAGAACTCAGCTGTGCTGGCAACTCTGTCCCAGGTGTCTAGATTCCAGAACCATGAAAAATTCCTGGGGCTTATTAAGTCACCCAAATTGTGCTATGAACCGAAGTACCATTTAAAAATTGTAACTAATTTTATTGTGTGGGTAAATGCGTGAGGAAGCATGTGAGGAAGTCAGGTGAAAACTTTCAAGAGCTAGTACTTCTCGCCTTCCACCACCTGGGACCTGAGAACCTACCCAGGTCATATTGGTAGATAGAGCCTTTATCCACAGAATCATTTTACTGGTCACTGAGACACCAGTTTTGTTGTTTTGTTTTAAACCACATTCAGTTGACCTGGCTACTGCTGTACTTCCAGCTACACATCAATATGTAGAATAAAAAGAACCCATGTGTGCCTTTGTACGTGTGAGCACAAATATCCTCCTCACTGAGAAAATGATAATAGAAAAAGCACTGTTTTTTTAATATGAACATTCATTGCTATTACTCTACATGTGAGGATTAAAGAAAAACTAGTTCTTCATTTATTCTTTCTTAGGAAGCTTACAGAATATTTTTTTTATGTTAATAAGTAATTAAATTGAAAAAGAAGATATAGAGTCCACAAAACAGAAGCTCTAAGAGGGGAGAGGGAAAAACACATTTCCCAGATCAATGGAGATGAGACTTTCAGGCTAGCACTGAGGTACAGGCAAGTAGCCAGGTCAGAAGAAACACACGGAAGTTGGGGCTCTCAGAGTTAACTGTTAAGAAAGACACTGAAATGAAAAGATGAGTCCAACTCTTTGTCTATACTTACTGAAGACTTGGAATGCCTTCTGATGGTGTTAGTAGTTATGCAAAGAGAAAAAGAAAGAAAGAAAGAAAGAAAGAAAGAAAGAAAGAAAGAAAGAAAGAAAGAGAAAGAAAGAAGAAAGGAATAAAAAAGGAAAGGGAGAGAAAGAAAAAGCAACCTGACTGCTTCTGACTTCAAAGAAGAATGATCTAAGAAAGTCATCACAGATACCACCAGGTTCAATTATGAAAGGTGTGATAATTGTCATTAAGATGTTATCGCTAAATATTTCTTAACTATCAAATAATACTGTATTAATATGGTAGAAAATAGAAATGAGGGAGGAGCAGACACAGTACTTATTAACCATAGAGAAAAGTTGAAAGTAGAAGAAAGCAGGAAGGTCAAGAAACTAAAATTTGAGCCTGTATTAGAAGCACAGTGTTAAATGTCAGAAGAAAGAATGAGGAGACAATGATCATTACTCATACAGCAAAGCTTTGAGAATAGGAGGGCCGGGGCCTGACAGTGTACTTGATTTTTAAAACTAATATTTAATATTATCATTGCTTTAATTTGAGTCAAAGTTTCCTCCAAATCCAAGTGTTGAAATCTGAATCCCTAGCCTGTGATCTGCTTGGAGGTGGTAGAATCTGCATGAAATGAGTCCTAGTGAAAACAAGTTAGTCCACTAGATACTTGACCTTGAAGAAGAAGGTATTAGGACTGATGCCCATTCTTTCTTTCTGTTTCCTTCACAATCCATGAGGTGACTGGCCTCCCATACTATGAGCCCCCACTAAGATGTATTTTAAGTGACCGTGAACTGAAACTTTAAAACTGTGAGCTCTTCCCTTTAGGTGTCTTGTCACAGTGATAGAAAAATGAAACAAAACAAAACAATCCCCCCCACAAAAACCCAAGTTTGATGCAAAACGAAACAAGTGCATATAGATTGAAGTTATTTATTTAAAGAAAATTACTATAAGAAAAATAAAGATGATTTCTGAGTAATCCCACCCTTAAAGTTTAGCTATAATTAGCACTTTGATGTATTTTGTCCTGATGTGTGTTTTTGTCACAAAGTAAATATATTTATATATGCTTATGTGCATATAAAAAATATGTTCTTTTACTGACAGCATAGGCATTTTCTTATGTGACTAAAACCGTTTTCTGGATTTTCACCAAATATTCAGTCATATAATATAATTTGGCAATTTCTTGTTGATGGGAATATTATTTTTGAAACCTATTGGCTCATTTAATCATTTCATTACAACTGAGTTACTTCTCTTTATAAGTTTTGTTTGTTACCAAGGCCCCAACTCTACTTGCAATCCCAGTAGTGAGGGCCATCAGACACTACCAGGTGAGATACTTCCCTCAATTCCATCCTTTCCAGGTTCCTCTGGGCAAGCCCAGCAGCAGTAAGATCTGTTCTGTGCCCTCTGCTGGCAAGTTCCCATGCCCCAGACCTCCATGCAATCCCAGAGACAGGCGGCCATCAGCGATTACCAGAGGCCTGCAACCATCAAGGCCTACGTGCAGTCACAGAGGCCTACTGCAATCAGGAAACACCAGGCCTGCCAACACTGGTGACAACCAGATGGCTAAAGGCCAGCATAAGAACACATTTACCAAATTCAGGGCCATACGGCACTATTAGAACCCAGCTGTCCTACTACAGCAAGCCCTGGGTATCCTAACACACCCGAAACACAAGAAGATGACCTTAAATCTAATCTTAGAAGATGATAGAGGCCTTTAAAGGGGAAATGAACAAATCCCTCAGAAAAATTTAGGAATCTACAAGCAAACAGGAGAAGGAAATGTATAAAACCATTCAAGACCCAAAAATGGAAACACAAACTGAGGAAATCCTGGAGATGTAAGACCTAGGAAAGAGAACAGGAACTACAGATACAAGCATTACCAACAGAATACAAGAGATGGAAGACAGAATCTCAGGCAAAGAAGATACAATTGAAGAAATAGATACATTGGTCAAAGAAATCACTAAATCTAAAAAGTTCTAATACAAAATATCTAGGAAATTTTGGACACTATGAAAAGACCAAAATCAAGAATAACAGGAATAGAAGAAGGAAAATATTCCCAGCTCAAGGGCCCAGAAAAAACCTTCAACAAAATCATAAAAGAAAATTTCCCTAACCTAAAGAAAAAGATGCTATAAACATACCAGAAGCTTATAGAACATCAAATAGAATAGAGTAAAAAACAAAACCTCCTGTGGCATAATAATCAAAACACTAAATGTAAAGAACAAAGAAAGAATATTAAAGGGATGAAGGCCAAGTAACATATAAAGGCAGATGTATTAGAATTGTACCAGGCTTTTCAACAGAGATTTTAAAGGCCAGAAGGGCCTGAAGAGATATCTTGCAGACCCTAAGAGATCACAGATGCCAGCTCAGCAAAACTTTTAATCAGCATAGATGAAGAAAACAAAACACTCCATGACAAAAACAAACTTAAACCATATATTTCTACGAACCCAGTCCTACAGAGGGTGTTAGAAGAAAAACTCAAACATAAGGAGTTTAACTACACCCGAGAAAACACAAGAAATAAATAATTTCACAAAAGCAAAGCCAAAATGAGGGGATCGCTCTCTCTTTCTCTCTCTCTCTCTTACACACACACACATTACCACCACTAATATAAAAATTTCAGGGATCAACAATCGTTGGTCATTAATATCTCTCAATATAATGGACTCAATTCCTCAATAAAAAGACACAGGCTAACAGAGTAGATGTGAAAACAGGATCCATCATTCTGCTGTATACAAGAAACAACTCAGCAGCAAATATAGATATCACTTTAGAGTAAATGGCTGTAAAAACCTTTTCCAAGCAAACTGACCTAAGAAGCAAGCTGGAGTGGCCATTCTGATATCTAACAAAATAAACTTTCAGCCAAAATTAATCAAAAGAAATTGGGAAAGACACTGCATACCCATCAAAAGAAAAATCCACTAAGATGATATCTCAATTCTTAACAATATGCCCCAAATGCAAGGGCACCCATATTCTTAAAAGAAACATTACTAAAGCTTAAATCATACATCAAACCTAACATATTAATAATGAAAGACTTCAGCATCCCTCTCTCACCAATAGACAGGTCAATTAATCAGAAGCTAAGTAGAGAAATAATTAAACTAGCTGATAAGAACTCAAATGGAACTAACAAATACCTTCAGAACATTTCACCCAAACACACACAGAAATACACCTTCTTCTGAGCACCACAATGAACCTTCTCCAAAATAGATGATATACTCTGCCACAAAGCAAGCCTTAGCAGATACAAGAAGATTGAAATAACCCCTTGTATCTTATCAGACCACCATGGATTAAAACTGGATCTTAACAACAACAGAAACAATAAGAAAGCCTACAAACTCATGGAAACTGAACAACTCTCTACTCAGTGACTGCTGGGTCAGAGAATAAATAAATTAAAGACTTTCTAAAATTCAATTAAAATGAAGGCAAAACATACCCAAACTTATGGAATACAGTGAAAGCAGTACTAAGAGGAAAGTTCACAGCACTAAGTTCTTTTATAAAGAAATTGGTGAGATCACATACTAGAAACTTAATAGCACTTCTGAAAGTTCCAGAACAAAAAAAGTGAACCAACAAGGAGTAGAGAACAGGAAATAAATCGAATGCAGGGTGGAAATAAATAACTTAGAATCAAAAAGAATGATGTAAAGAATCAATGAAACTTGGTTCTCTGAGAAAATTAACACCCAGGTAAAAATTAACTCAAAACAACTAGTTTCCCTCTGTTATACAAACAATAAAAGAGCTAAGAACAAAATAAGGGAAACAACACCTTTCATAATAGCTACAAATAATATAAAATATCATGGTGTAACTCTAATTAAGCTATGAAAGACGTGTACAACAAAAACTTCAAATCTCTGAAGAAAGATATTGAAGAAGATATCAGAAGATGGAAAGATCTCCAATGTTCACGGATTGATAGGATTAACATATTTAAAATGCTATCTTACCAAAAGCAATCTAATCAATGCAATTCCCATCAAAATACCAACACAATCCTCTATAGACCTTGAAAGAACAACCATCAATTCATATGAAAAAACAAAAAACAAAAAACAACCCAGGATTGCAAAACAATTCTGTACAATAAAAGAACTTCCGGATGTATCACCATTCTTGAATTCAAGTTGTACTACAAAGGATTGTAATAAAAATGCATGGTATTGGCATAGAAGCAGACAGGTTGATCAATGGAATTGAATTGAAGATCCAAAAATAAACCCGCACTCTACGGACACTTGATTTTTTAAAATAATTTTTATTTTTTTATATTAATCATGGGTTATTTACTTTGTATCCCAGCCGTAGCCCCTTCCCTCATTCCCTCCCAATCCCACCCTCCCTCCCTCATCTCCTCCCTGCCCCTTTCCAAGTCCACTGCTAGGGGAAGTCCTCCTCCCCTTTTATCTGACCCTAGCTTATCAGGTATCTTCAGGACTGGCTGCAATGTCCTCCTCTGTGGCCTAGCAAAGCTGCTCCTCCCTGGGTGGGGTGGGGAGGTCAAAGAGCCAGCCATTGAGTTCATGTCAGAAATAGTTTCTGTTCCCCTTACTAGGACACCCACTTGGATACTTAGCTACTATGGGTTACATCCAAGCAGGGGTTCTAGGTTATATTAATACATGGTCCTTAGTTGGAGAAACAGTCTCATAGAAGACCCCTGTGCCCTGATATATTTTTTCCTTGTGGAGCTCCTGGTCTCTCCAGGTCATACTAACTCCCCCTTCTTTCATATGATTCCTTGCACTCTGCTGAAGGTTTGGTTATGAGTCTCAGCATCTGCTTTGATACACTGCTAGGTAGAGTCTTTCAGAGGCCCTCTGTGGTAGGCTCCTGTCCTGTTACTTGTTTTCTCCTACTTCCAATGTCCATCCCATTTGTCTTTCTAAGTGAGGATTGATCATATTACTCTGTGTCCTCTTTCTTGTTTTTCTTCTTTAGGTGTACAGATTTTAGTATGTTTGTCCTATCTTATAGGTCTACTATCCACTTATAAGTAAGTATATACCATGTGTGTCTTTCTGCTCCTGGGATACCTCACTCAGGGTGATTTTTTCTAGATCCCACCATTTTCCTGCAAATTTCATCATTTCCTTGTTTTTAATTGCTGAGTAGTATTCCATTGTGTAAAAGTACCACCAGACACTTGATTGTCGACAAAGAAGCCAAAACCACACAATGGAAAAAAGACAGCATCTTCAACAAATGGTGCTGATCTAACTGAATGTCTGCACGTAGAAGACTGCAAATAGATCCATACTTATCACCCTGCACAAAACTAAAGTCCAAGTGGATCAAAGACCTCAACATAAAATGTGATACACTGAACCTAACAGAAGAAAAATTGGGAAATAGCCTTCAAGTCATTGGTATAGAACACAGCTTTTTGAACAGAACACCAACAGTTCAGGCTCTAAGATCAATAGTTAATATATGGGACCTATAAAACTGAAAGGCAAAGGACATTGCCAGTAGAACAAAACAGAAGCCTACAGATTGGGAAAAGATCTTCACCAACCCTATGTACAACTGGGGGCTAATATGCAAAATACATAAAGAACTCAAGAAATTAAACACCAACAAACCAAATAATCCAATTAAAAATGGGGTACAGAGCTAAACAGAATTCTCAATAGAGGAATATCAAATGGCAGAGAAGCACTTAAAAAAATGCTCAACATCTTTAGTCATCAGGGAAATGCAAATCAACTCTGAGATTCCATCTTACACCCAATCAAAATAGCTAAGATCAAAAACTCAAGTGTCAGCACATACTGGTGAGGATGTGCAGAAAAGGGAATACTCTTCCATTGCTGGTAAGAATGTAAACTTGTAAAACCACTTCGAAAATCATTTTGGCGGTTTCTCAGAAAATTGGGAATAGTTTTCCCTCAAGATCCAACTACAATACTCCTGGGCATATACCCAAAAGATGTCTCACCTTTCAATAAGGACGTTTGCTCTACTATGTTCATAGCAGTTTTATTTGTAACAGCCAGAATATGGAAACAACCTAGATGTCCCTCAACTGAGAAATGGATACAGAAATTGTGGTACATTTACACAATGGAATACTATTCAGCAATTAAAAACCAGGAAATCATAAAATTTGCAGGCAAATGGATGGAATTATAAAATATCATCCTGAGTGAGGTAACCCAGATCCAGGAAGACACACATGGTATGTTCTGACTTAAAAGTAGATGTTAGTCCTATAGTACAGGATAAGTAGACAACAATCCACAGACCCAAAGTAACAAAGAAGGCCCAAGCAGATATGCTTGAATCTCACTCAGAAGGGGAAATAAAATAGACACTGGGAGTGGATGAAGAAAGATTACTGGGTGCGGAGGGGATCAGGTATGAAGAGAATGGGTGTAGGAGGTGAGCGGGTTGGAAGAGAGAAAGGAAACTGATGGGGGACATTTCTGGGAAAAGTTGTAGACACCCAATAGGGTAGGGTTCTGGGAGGATATGAGAATGACTATAGCAGCAGGGGATATGAAGACTGAAGGGGCCGCCTCCTATAGCCAGACAGGACTTCCAGTGGAGGGAGGAGGACATCCACAAAACCTTTGACCCAAAAGTTACCTGGTTATAAGATGTGCAAGATGTGTAGGATTCTAGTATCTAATGAAATAAAATTTTAACCAAAATTAATCAAAAATGATGGGGAAGGTAATTGTATACTCATCAAAGGAAAAGTCCACCAAGAAGCCATCACAATTCTGAACATCTATGCCCCAAATACATGAGCACCCACATTTGTAAAAGAAACATTAATAAAATTGAAACCACACATAGATCCCCACACATTAATAGCGAGACTTCAACACCCCACTCAATAAAGGACAGGTCAACAAAACAGAAATTAAACAAAGAAACAGACTCTCACAGAGATCATGAATCAAATGGGCCTAATGGACATCTACAGAACCTTTCACCCAAACAAAGCATCTCATGGAACCTTCTCCAAAATAGACCATACAGTTGGTCACAAAGCAAGCCTCAACAGATATAAGATAAACCTACTAAAATCTGTACACCTAAAGAAACTAATCAAGAGGGAGGACTCTGACTAAAATGCTCAATCCCCATCCCGAAAGGCAAAGAGGATGGACATCAGAAGAAGAAGAAAACAGGAAACAAGTTAGGAAACTGCCACAGACAGCCTCTGAATGGCTCTGCCCTGAAGACTATCAAAGCAGATGCTGACACTTATGGCCAAGTGTTGGGCAGAGTGTATGGAATCTTATGAAAGAAGTGGGAAACGGTAAGATCTGGAGAGGACAGGAACTCCACAAGGAGAGCAACAGAATCAGAAAATTTGAACACAGGGGTATTTCCAGAGACTCATACTCCAACCAAGTACCATACATGAAGATAACCTAGAACTCCTGCACGGATGCAGCCCATGGCAGTTCAGTGTTCAAGTGGGTTCCATAGTAATGGGAAAGGGGACTGCCTATGACATAAACTGATTGCCCTGCTTTTTGATCACATCCCCCTGATGGGGGAGCAGCCTTACTAGGCCACAGAAGATGACAATGCAGCCACTCCTGATGAGATTTGATAGACTTAGATCAGAAGAAAGGAGAGGGGATCCTCCCCTATGAGTGGACTTGGGGAGGGGCATGCGTGGAGAAGGAGGAGTGAAGGTGGGATTAGAAGGGGAGGAGGGGGGTTTATGGAGGGATAATAAGTGAATAAAGTGTAATTAATAAAAATTAAAATAAAAAATAAAAAGAACATTGAAATTATCCCTTATATCTTATCTGACCACTATGGACTAAAGCTGGACCTCAGCAACAAAAGAAATAGCAAAAAGCCTACACTCACATGGAAACTGAACAATTCACTCCTCAATGACAGCTGGGTCAGGGGAGAAATAAAGAAAGAAATTAAAGACTTCCTAGAATTCAATGAAACTGAAGGCACAATATACCCAAATTTAAGGGACACAATGAAAGCAGTGCTAAGAGGAAAGTTCGTAGCACTAAGTGCCTTCAAGAAGAAATTTGAAATATTTCATACAAGCAACTTAAAGGCTCACCTGAAAGGCCTAGAAAAAAAAAAAAGAAGTAGATAAACCCAACAGGAGTAGACGGCTGGAAACAATCAAACTCAGGGCTGAAATCAATAAATTAGAAACAAAACAATTCAAAGAATCAATGAAACCAGGAGCTGGTTCTTTGAGAAAATCAACAAGATAGACAAGATGTGCATGGATTAAGATGGAGTAGAGTTTGAGGGAATGGCCAAACAATCCCTGTTCCAACTTTAGACCCACCCCATGGGAAAGAATCCAGCCCTGACACTGTTAATAATGTTTTGCTATGCTTGCAGACAGGAGCCTAATATAATAGCCCTCTGAGAGGCTCCACCTAGCAGTGGATAGAAACAGATGCTGAGACCCATGGTAAACATTAGGCAGCACTCGGGGAGACTTGTGGGAGAGTTGGGGGAAGGATAGAAGGACTGGAGGAGACAAGAACTCCAGCAAAAGGCCAGCAGAGTCAACTAACTGAGGTCCATGGGAGCTCACAGAGACTGATCCAAACCAAAGAGCAACTTAGGCCCTCTACACATACATAGCTGATGGGAAGCTTGATCTTTACAAGGGTCCCCCAGCAATTGGTTGTCTCTGACATGGAAGCTGTTGCCTGCTTTTGTATCACTCTGCTCTAACTGGGCTGATTTGTCTGGTCTCAGTGGAAGAGGATGCATTTAGTCCTTATGAGACTTGATGTGCAGGGGCAGGGTGGTACAAGTGTAAGGGGGGTGGGGCTCCCCTTTCCTGAGAAGCAGAGAAGGAGGGAAAGGGGAAAGAGCATGAGACCCTGAGGAGAGGAGGGAGGGGTCTTTGATCGAGACATAAAATGAATAAATAAATAAATTTTTGTGAAAAAGAAGTTTGCCAAAAGAGAATTCTGAAAAGAGCACAAAGTATTCTAAGATACCCTGAGTTGTTTCCTTAAAATTCATACATTGAAATTCCAACCCAGTACCTCAAAATATGCCTGAGTTTGCATATATGCCGTTTAATGAGGTATTCATTAATGGAGACTTTAGGATAAGCCTCAATCCTATAGGACTGCCTTAAATAAGAGATGGCTCAGTGGATAACGTGTTTGCCTTTCAAGGGAGAAGACAGACCTTAAGATCTCTAGAGCCTACATAAATGTCTGTGCTACCTGACCTGCAATTTCAAAGTGCAGAAACAGACATGGGATCCCTAGAACAAACTGTCTTTCTGGATTAGTCATATTGGTGAACTCTGGGTTCAACTGAGAGACCCTGCTTCACTGAATAAGACAGACAGCAGCCAAAAAAGTCTCAGTAATCAACCTTGGGCCACCACTGCATATGAACACACATACATGTCCACTGTAACACGCAGATGCCCCCATGTCCCCCCCCCACATGAAATAAAAGAGTGGATATTAAAAGAAAGCTACAGGGAGAAAAAGTTGTGTGGTGCTTTGATTGAGACTTCCCCCCACCCCATAGGTCCATATATTTAAATAATTGGTCCCTAGTTCCTGGAACTGTTTGAGAAGGATTAGGAGGTATGGTCTTTTGGAAGAGGTGTATCACATGGTGGTAGTGGAGGGGGGGAACTGAGGTTTCAAAAGCTCACTCCATTCCCAGTTAGTACTCTCTGCCTTCTGCTTGTGGATCAACTGTAAAGCTCTCACCTACCGCCATCTAAGCTTATAACTGTCAGCTCCAAATAAACTCTTTCTTCTATTAGTTGCCTTGGTCACAGCATCTTATCACAGCAATAGAAAACTAACTAAGATACTGTGTGAAGATATAGGCAGGAGGCAAAAAGATATCCTAAGAAGTCAACCTCAGGGGCATTTTAAACATCCAGTCACTCTAACTATGTGGAAATACTCTCTGTTGGTAAAGCCAGTCCAGGACATTCTATGGTAGTTCCAGATAACTAAGACATATAGCTTGTATCACCAGGGAGGGAAACAAAGCTGAGACAAAATCCTTATTGTTTGAATCCAGATTCCAGAGGCCACACTCATTTTCTGATATTATATTAACACATGGAGAGAGAGAGAGAGAAAGAGAGAGAGAGAGAGAGAGAGAGAGAGAGAGAGAGAGAGAGGGAAGGGGAGGGAGAGAGGGAGAAAGGGAGGGAGAAACAAAGACAGAGGTACAGTGTGTCTCAGAAAATCAGCCTATCTGTTTTGGACAGGAGGTATTTTATTGATGTCCTCATCACTCCCCTTTGCTTTTAACTTTTCTAACCCAATTTCCAAATTCTTCTGTTTTTTTTTCCTTTCTTCTGTCTTTTCCATGGGAAAGGTCTTCTTACCACAAACGTATGTTTCTGCCTACCCACTGATCTACTTATTTTTTTTAAACTTTTATTAATTATACTTTATTCACTTTGTATCCCTCCAAAAACCCCTTCCTCCTCCCCTCCTAATTCCACCTTCCTCCCCCTTCTGCACGCATGCCCCTCCCCAAGTCCACTCATAGGAGAAGTCCCCCTCTCCTTCCTTCTGATCTAAGTCTATCATATCTCATCAGGAGTGGCTGCATTGTCATCTTCTGTGGCCTAGTAAGGCTGCCCCCCCCCCTCAGGGTGAGGTGATCAAAGAGCAGGCCAATCATATGTCATAGGCAGTCGCTTTTCCCATTACTATGGAACCCACTTGGACACTGAACTGCCATGGGTTACATCTGTGCAGAGGTTCTAGGTTATCTCCATGCATGGTACTTGGTTAAAATATGAGTCTCTGTGTTCAAATTTTCTGATTCTGTTGCTCTCCTTGTGGAGTTCCTGTCCTCTCCAGATCTTACTATTTCCCATTTCTTTCATAAGATTCCATACACTCTGCCCAACACTTGGCCATAAGTGTCAGCATCTGCTTTGATAGTCTTCAGGGCAGAGCCATTCAGAGGCTGTCTGTGGCAGTTTCCTAACTTGTTTCCTGTTTTCTTCTTCTTCTGATGTCCATCCTCTTTGCCTTTCGGGATGGGGATTGAGCATTTTAGTCAGAGTCCTCCCTCTTGATTAGTTTCTTTAGGTGTACAGATTTTAGTAGGTTTATCCTATATTATATATCTATATGAGTGAGTAAATACTGTGTGTGTCTTTCTGCTTCTGGGACAGCTCATTCAGGATGATCCTTTCCAGGTACCACCATTTACCTGCAAATTTCATGATTTCCTTGTTTTTCATTGCTGAGTAATATTCCATTGTGTAGATGTACTACAATTTCTGTATCCATTCTATCCATTCTTCACTTGAGGAGCATCTGGGTTTCCTGCTTCAGGTTATTAAAAATAAAGCTGCTACAAACATGGTTGAGCAAATGTCCTTATTGTGTACTTGAACATCTTTTGGATATATGCCTAGGAGTGGTATGACTGCATCTTGAGGAAGCACTATTCCTAGTTGTCTGAGAAAGCGCCAGATTGATTTCCAGAGTGGTTGTACAAGTTTACATTCTCACCAGCAGTGGAGGAGGGTTCCCCTTTCTCCTCAACCTCTCCAGCATGTGTTGTCACTTGAGTTTTTGATCTTGGCCATTCTGATGGGTGTAAGGTGAAATCTCAGGGTTGTTTTGATTTGCATCTCCCTGATGACTAATGAGTTTGAGCATTTCTTTAAGTGTTTCTGTGCCGTTCGATATTCCTCGATTGAGAATTCTCTGTTTCGCTCTGTTCCCCATTTTTAAATTGGATTACTTGGTTTGCTGCTTTTCAGCTTCTTTAGTTCTTTATATATACTGGATATTAGCCCTCTGTCAGATAAAGGGTTGGTGAAGATTCTCTCCCAATCTGTAGGCAGTCGTTTTGTTTTGATGACAGTGTCCTTTGCTTTACAGAAGCTTTTCAGTTTCATGAGGTCCAACTTACTGATTGTTGCTCTTAGAGCCTGTCCTGTTAGTGTTCTGTTCAGAAAGTTGTCTCCTGTACAAATGAGTTCTAGGGTCTTCCCACTTTTTCTTCTAACTGATTTAATATGTCTGGTTTTATGTTGAGGTCTTTGATCCACTTGGACTTTATTTTTGTGCAGGGTGATAATATGAATCTATTTGTATTTTTCTACATGTAGATATCCAGTTAGACCAGCACCATTTGTTGAAGACACTGTCTTTTTTCCATTGTATGGTTTTGGCATCTTTATCAAAGATCCGGTGTCCATAAGTGTGTGGGCTTATTTCTGCGTCTTCTGTTCGGTCCCATTGATCCACCATTTTGTTTCTATGCCAGTACCATGCAGTTTTTATTACTGTTGCTCTATAGTACAGCTTAAGATCAGGGATGGAGGTACCTCCAGAAGATCTTTTATTGTAGAGGACTCTTAGCAATTCTGGGATTCTTGTTATTCCATATGAAGTTGAGAATTTTTCTTTCAAGGCATGTAAGAATTGTGTTGGTAATTTGATGGGAATTGCATTGAATCTTTATATCGCTTTTGGTAAGATGGCCATTTTTACTATGTTAATCCTGCCAAGCCATGAGCATGGGAGATCTTTCCATCTTTTGATATCTTCTTCTAATTCTTTCTTCAGAGACTTGAATTAAATAGTCCTATATCCCTTAAAGAAATTGAAGTGGTTATAAAAAGTCTCCCATCAAAAAAAAAAAAAAAAGCAAGCCCAGGACCAGATGGTTTCAGTGCAGAATTCTACCAGACCTTCAAAAAAAAGCTAACTCCAATTCTCTTCAAACTAGTCCACAAAATAGAAACAGAAGGAACACTACCAAACTCATTCTATGAAGCCACAGTCACCTTGGTATCTAAACCTCACAAAGACCCAAAAAAAAAAAGAGAATTTCAATCTCCCTTATGAACATTGATGCAAAAATACTCAACAAAATACTTGCAAACCTGAATACAAGAACATATCAAAGATATCATCCAGTATGACCAAGTAGGCTTCACCTGGGTATGCAGGGGTGGTTCAATATACGGAAATCCATCAATGTGATCCACCATATTAACAAACTGAAAGAAAAAAAAAACACATGATAATCTCCTTAGATGCTGAAAAGCATTTGACAAAATCCAACATCCATTCATGTTTAAAGTATCGGAGGGATCCGGGATACAAGGCACATATCTAAACATAGTAAAGGCAATATACAGCAAGCCTATAGCCAACATCAAACTCAATGGAGAGAAACTTAAAGCCATTCCACTGCAATCAGGGACAAGACAAGGCTGCCCACTCTCTCCATATCTCTTCAACATAGTTCTGGAAGTCCTTGCTAGAGCAATAAGACAGTTGAAGGAGATCAACGGGATACAAATTGGAAAGGAAGAAGTCAAATCATCACTATTTGCAGATGATATGATAGTATACCTGAGTGACCCCAAAAATTCTATCAGGGAACTCCTACAGCTGGTAAACACCTTCAACAAAGTGTCCAGATACTAAATTAACTAAAAAAAAAAAAATCAGTAGCCCTCTTGTATGTATACAAAAGACAAAAGGGCTGAGAAAGAAATTAGGGAAACAGCACCCTTCACAATAGCCACAAATGACATAAAGTATCTTGGTGTAACTCTAACAAGCAAGTCAAAGACTTGTATTAAAAAATTTTTCAAATCTCTGATCTACTTCTTAATAGAATAATTTTTTAAGTATCTGCTCTGGTGTTTCCTTGATCTAAGTCATGCCTGTTTAAAAGCACATCACCCAGGGCTTTCAGGTCCTGACCAGGGTGTGCAGAGCAGCATTTCCACAGGATGGTGTGATCTGAAATATGGAGCAACAGAGAAGAAAGGAAACACATCATTGGCCAATTTCTAACTACCACACTGTTTAGCTGGCTTCCCTTAGGACATTATATTTTCTCCATAAATTTCTTCCATTTTTCTCCAGCATTCAAGATAGAAAAAAAAAAAACCCATACATAACACTTTCTGTTTGTCACAACTCTTGCCTTTATTTCAGCAGATGCTAAGTAATTATAGGCATGCTTAGCATCTCAAGAGTTTGTTTCCTTTTAAGTCCTTAAAGCCACATGTTCACATTTATGTTTCCATTTCAACGAGAAAAAGAAACAAAATAATGAAAATTGAAAAGCTCCAGTCTTAACTAGCTGCTAAATCGAAGCAGGACAGGGATGGAGAGATGATTCTGCCATTAAGAGCATATGCCCCTTTTGTCTATGACCCAGGTTTGATTCCCAGCAGTCACATGACAGTTACCAACTGTTCATACCTCCGTTCAAGAGAATCCAATGCCCTCTTCCGACTTCTGCAGCCACCAGGCACTCACATGCTGCACATAGAAATACTCATAAATATAAAATAAATCCAAAGAAAGAAAGAAAAATAGGGGACAGGTGATAAGTCGAGTCACCGTTCAGTGGAGATGAGGACTGAACTCTCTCAGTGCAGAAGAAAGTTCACAGACTTTCTAGGGCATCCTATGCAATAGGCAGATGTGTTGACATCTGGAGATCACCTATGTCATGAGTCCACGTTCAAGGCTTGAGGATTTAATGCATATTAGAAATGACAATGAGAGTTGGTACACATAGTTTTTTTTTCTTTTTTTTTTTTTGGTAAAAGCTTTTATTCCTTTATGTCTTAGAATCTACCTTTTCTGAATGTCTTCAGAAATATAATAGTACCTCACATTTCCCCAGTGCTTCTGCCTGGAGAAAAATTTAAGTGCCCTACCCTACTCAGAATTCTAATGTGTTTGAGTTTGCCATATGTTCTGGGCACAAGTGGGCATCAACTATTCACCAGAGGAAGCTCTATAGGCCCTTTATAATAGCAATTAATGAGCAGGGCATAACTTAAAATTATCTTGGATGTGATCACTTGATTTTCTCCTCTGATGCCTGAGTGGATTATACACACCAGAATTCAGGTGAAGAATCTGGATGACAGTCGGAGGGCAGAGCAGCACCAGCTTGTTACAGAGGACAGATTCCTCTTTTCAGTCACACAATATCTAACGAAGGTAAATATGTGAAGATTCACTGATGTCCTTTCCAGATCTGTGATTACAGAACTCTTAAACGCTTTCTTTCATCTGGAATTTGGGCTTAAAGGCATCAACTAAATTTGGAGAGTGACAATATTCATTCAGTTAAGTAGCAGACAGAATGTAATCCTTGTTCAGCTTACCTTAGACCCCATTTGGATGCCTGGGAAAAGAAATACAATTTCAAAATGGGCATAGGCAGATAAAATAATGAGCATTCTTCTTTGGTAAAACCCACTGAAAAATTTCTATTCCAGGGCTGAGAAAGATGTGACCTGGAAAATATTTAATTTTTATTTTTCACATAAAAGCATATTTAAAAAGTTATTTTGAGTCAGAAAATTGAAACTTTACTATAAACTAACATCTGAACAATTGCATGATTAAATAGATTTCTTCTTTGGAGACATGTACATGTTAAAAATAATTTAAATTTACTTTTGTTCATTTGTTCATGAAACATTTATTGCTTGTGGTTGAGATTGCTTGGTCAATTAATTATATTGTCCAAATCTTTATTTTATTGCTGTCCTTCCTCACCATAAAACTCTCGGTAGTTCTACTGGGGCCAATAGCATGATCCAGCATAAACATCCCATGTCTCTGCATCCATTACATCTCTGTAATCTTATTTCCCCTTTGCCACAAGAACACGAACTCAGAGGTTCTGGGGATATTTGGTTTGAATCTTGAACATCTATAACAGGCTCACACTTTCAGTGATTGATTCCCACCTGGTGGCACTGTTACATGTTTGGAAAATTGTGTAAGATGGGGCCTGGTTGAAAGGAATAGGAATAGGAGGTGTGTCTCTAAATGACAGACTCTGCCAAGCCATCATCTTGCCATGGTTGTTTCTTGTCTTCTACAAAGCAGAGCCTTCAAGCTGTTGCTCATGCCACCATGGTGGTCTGTCTCGCCATAGGCCTATAAACAATGGAATCTGTCAGGATAGTTAAACTTTGAAAACATGAGCCAAATCAAATTATTTTCCTCTTAAATTTTGTCTGTTAGCTATGTGGTTATAGAGATGAGAAAGCTAAGTGATACAAGGGATTAAGACCAGGATATTATTCTAACCTATCCCGTTGAGTCTATCTTCACCATAGCAACCTCAAAATGAGCCCTTAAAAAGCACAGGTTGGATAACATCACAGCTGTGCACTACTAAATCTCATTTTGTTATAGCACAATATAGAGAAAAGATCCTGCGGAGTCTGTTTTTGTTGTTAGCTTATATACAGTTTCAGGGCTGAGCGCTCTGCATTGGACAATAAACAAGCAGACATATCCCTGGGTGAGGCTAATTCTCTTTCCAGCTGTCATCAGTTGAGTGTACTTCCTTGTCTAGGGATGGGATTTCTTGAAATTCTCTTCCTTTAGTGTTAACATGTCCAGTGACATTACCATTGTTCTGGTCTTGCTTATGTGGCCACTTACAGGACAGACTGTTTTACAGCAGACTTTCCCTTATAATTTTTCCACCCCCTCTCCCACGATATTCACTGAGCCAAAGATGCAGGAGCTATGATGTAGATATCCATTGGGCCTAAGGTCCTCCACGAACATACTTTTCTGACTTGTATCAAGTTGTGGTTTTGTGTGAGACTCTCCATTTTCTGTAAAGAGAAGTATGGTTGCTATATTTATCAGTCAGTATAAGGATGGGATTTAGAATGTATTGATGAATTATGCTGGTCTAGCAAGGAGGCAGCAGTAGATTCTTTCCTAACGTTCACAACCTTACTAGTTCTAGGAAGTTAGATAGGTTTTTGGTAGCAAGCATGATTTTCATCTTATTAAATGGGCCTTAAGTACAATTAGAGAGCTATTGGCTGCCACAGATATGTAAATGCTATTTTTACACCTTAATGCCATCTTCGTATGCTTCATAGTTGTTCATCTGGATTCATAGGTGGTTAATAGGTGTTGCTTTTGTGTAGGACTATTTAATTTGCTTTCCTTCCTTTCCAACATGCATAGTATTTCCTGGCACCATGGAACCTAGACCCTAGAAAAAAGGCTTTCCTGTAAGATCATTCCTGAACCACCTAAATTGATGGTCCTAAGATATACTTAGTGTCTCTAGCAATAGGAGCCCTCCCTCAATCCCAGAGAGGCAACCAAGGGCTACATCAATAATCTGTATTGTTTTGGGAATCACTTGGACTACCTATTATTCAAAGTAGGTTTCTTGTGACTGGTACTGTGTTGCGACCGCCTCGACCAGCAAGGAAGACGCGACACTGGACTCTTCTCAATGCAGTTTATTCAGGAACCTTGAACAATCTTCTGACTCCCGGGAATCCCAGCCCGCCAATTAAATAGCCTATGGCCAGCCAATCCTGACAAGCTACGTGGCGCCTGCAGATTAGTCCACAACTGCGAAAGCGAGCCCGATACACATACACAACCAAATTAGGAGTTGTTTACCGAAAGCTTTTGCCTACAAGAGGCGGAAGCCAGCGCCATCTTTAGGGCGCGGCAGAGCTTGGCTCTCCACAGTACTGGGGTTTTTGTTAGTTGTTTTTTGTAGGGAGTATTGTCAGCCCAAGGGGTTTAACTTCTTTGAGGTAATCCAGATCTCTCTCCTTTGAAGTTATTTCTCCTTTGAAGTTCCTAGTCCGCAATCCTCAGGTGTGAATATCCATTATGAAGTAGCCACAGAAACTAGAAAAAGTATAAGGGGAACACAAGTGGAGTAGGTTTGGAAGCAATCAGCAGAGTAGAGGTGATATAAAATAGAAAATGAAATAAAGAGCAGTGGGTTCCAACTGGACAGGAAGGATGGGGTTAATACAGAAGAGGAAGGGAGAACAAGGGACAAAGTAAAAGGAAGGTTGCTAGATAAAGCCTCAAGAAATAATGACATTTTATATTTATCTAAAATTATACAGAATACACATAAGTGTATGTGTATACATACAACA
This sequence comes from Psammomys obesus, assembly GCF_907164565.1. Lineage (NCBI taxonomy): Eukaryota > Metazoa > Chordata > Mammalia > Rodentia > Muridae > Psammomys > Psammomys obesus. Next base: position 2,138,095 of record NW_026596089.1, on the reverse strand, counting down.
CTAATCTTTTCCTAAATTCTATTTAACGTTTACGTTTATTTTTCAGTTAAATTGTGAAATCCTAAAGAGCAAAAAATATCAGAAGATGGAAAGACCTCCCATGCTCATGGCTTGGCAGGATTAACATAGTAAAAATGGCCATCTTACCTAGAGCAATCTACAGATTCAATGCAATTTCCATCAAATTACAACACAATTCTTTTTTTTAAATTCCTTATTAATTACACTTTATTCACTTTGTATCCCCCCTGTAGTTCCCTCCCTCCTGCCCTCCCAAATCCCTCCATTCCTCCCCCTTCTGCATGCATGCCCTTCCCAAAGTCCACTGATAGGGGAGGTCTTCTTTTCCTTCCTTCTGATCCTAGCCTATTAGGTCTCATCAGGAGTGGCTGCATTGTCTTCTTCTGTGGCCTGGTAAGGCTGCTCCCCCTGAAAAACAATTCTTTATAGACCTTGCAAGAAAAATTCTCAACTTCATATGGAATAACAAGAAACCCAGAATTGTAAAACAATTATCTACAGTAAAAGATCTTCAGGAGGTATCTCCATCCCTGATCTCAAGCTGTACTATAAAGCAACAGTAATAAAAACTGCATGATACTGACAAAGAAACAGAATGGTGGATCAATGGAATCGAACAGAAGACCCAGAAATAAACCCACACACTTATGGACACCTCATTTTTCACAAAGATGCTAAAACTATACAATGGAAAAAAGATAGCATCTTCAACAAATGGTGCTGGTCCAATTGGATATCTACATGTAGAAAAAACACATATCTTATAACCTTCTAATTTGTGCTTTGTGTCACATGGCATTGAGAGTGGAATTTTAACTATATCTTTGGCTTCTTAGTGTTGGTTAGCCCGAGCACTCTGAGCTAACTCATGAAATGAACACTGAAGAGCAGGTTTTACCTCATTTCCAGATGGGAAAGGCTGAGGCTTCCTGGGGTTGAGATTGAGGTCCCCTGGTCAGTGAATTACAGCTATTTCAAAGCTGCACCTGCCTGACCGTAGGGCCTGTGCTCTTAACTCTGATGTTTTTTGTTTTGTTTTCTGACTGAACAGTTTTCTGTCAAGGTGACCTTGGGCATTCATCATTGATGCCTCTCCCACCCCAACACTCCCAGCATTTCAGCCTTTTCTTGTTCCTGCTCTTAATTATGATTGTCTCTTCTTACAGTCATGGCTGTGGCAATGAGAGAAAGGAGGGAACTTCGCAGGATCTTGGGGAGTCAGTGTGCTTATTCCTTCACAGTCCTCAGGAAATTTAGCAGTGATATGCAGCAGTAAAAATCATTTCCAGTTTAATTCCCACATGGCTCTCTGCACAAAAAGACACCGGCAAGGGTGGTAAAAGGCCTGGCAGAATCCCAAGACCACCATGTCTGTACACCCACATCCTTGTCCCTGGCACTCTTGCCTGTCGTTTATCTACAGGAAAGAGGTCAAGGCTCTCAGTAGCAAGGAACACCCACCATCCCCACTGCCTTCTGGGAACCTCACTCCTTTAAAGGAGGAAAGTGAAAACTGTTGGAGAAGTAGTGTTACAGACAGGACCAGAAAGCAGAGGCTAAAGGCCAATAAATGGACAGAAATAATGAGCTGAGAGACTGGCGTGGTGGGGAATTTGTGAGAAGATGTAGGAGGATCCCTTTGGAGAACAGAAGATGAAGCAAGATGAAGAAGAAAGCCCCACCTGAGGAAGTGATTTGTGTACACTTTCAATAATTTAGAATCTATCACTCGACCACTCACAAATGGATTTTCTTGTACTATAGTTTGAACTACAATATTGCATATATACATGAAATACACATGCATTTATCTATTATCTATTTGACATTTCTTCTACTTAACTAATCTATGGAATTCTGAAGAGTGTAATTTTGTTTGGGGTGCATATACATGCAAAAAATGCTTTTATATATCGAATGATGTTTAAGTTTTTCAATTTTCAGGGCTGGAGAGATGGCTCAGTGGTTAAGAGTACTGTCTGCTCTTCTGAAAGGACATTGTTTCAATTCCCAGCACCCACATGGCAGCTCACAACTGTCTGTAACTCCAGTTCTAAGAGACCTGATACCCTCACACCAATGCACATAAAATAAAATTACATAAGTTTAAAAAAAATCAAAATCTTAAAAAAAAGTTTTTCAATTTTCATCTGATTTTGTGCTGAAGAAATCCTATTCATTTTTTTATAGTGTGATAATGCCCCAGAGTAGGCTATCAGATTCTAAACCTTGGTGGTCTGATGAGAAAGGAGAGATGGGTCCTTACCTGAGATTCAGGACTGATACTTTGCTTCTTTATTATCTGAAAAAATATATTGCAAGCAAATGAAAACCAATAATTTTCAGGGAGCAAATATCTTTTGCAGTTTTCAGGGTTTACCTCTACATCATCCATACAGCTGAACTGAAGAGATATTTCCACCAAAGGGCCTTTTGCAGAAAAAAACCCAGCCTTTTCTCTTGGTTGTGTTTCAATTGATGTTCAAATGATAGAGTGTTGCATGCCTCCAAACAATGATTCTTTAAAAATTAGATAAACCTTTCTTATATTTTCCTTCTGGTAGTTTTTATGGTTCAGATAAAAAATTTAACTTTTTAATCTATATTGAACTTTGCTTTTGTTACTGGTAAAAGTTAAGAGTTCAGTCTTTTACATGTGGATATTTACCAGTAATATTTATTAAAATGACTCTGCCTAAAAAAAAATAAAAATTAGATTATGTAGAAGTAAGTTAATGTGGGAGCATTAACTTGCAAATATGAAATATATTCAAAAACATAAAGGGAACACTGACAAAGAATTTAGTGTTATAACAAACGGATAATTCAAGTTTGATGTTCCTCATACTTTTTGATTCAGTTCCTTTCCTGGTTCTGTGGGGCTTTTTGTCTCAGAACAAATAATAATAATGGACATCTAAAGGAACCTGAGACAGGGTGACAATTTTCTGTCTCTTGCATGTAAATGTCTTCAACTCACACAAGAGTGCAGAAGCCCGTGTGACACCGCTGACTCCCAACCTGACCAGGTGAAGGTCTCCACCAGCAGAAGACAGCTGGGGAAGACTACAGCACATCCCAGGACAGGAGACCTCACAGCCTTTCTGGGTTTAACCCAGTCCTTACAGGGATAGAGAAGGAGGTCTCAGCTGGAGGTACCCTGTCATTTGGTTTTGGTATGTAATTTTCTCCTTTAGGAATATTATTGATAGTGCAGGGTGTGTGTATAAAAGTATACCACTTGCCATTTTCTTCTTAATGTGACTGTGAAATAACAGTTGATGAGGTCATTGTGTTCAGTAACTTCCCTTTGTTCATGATTTCACTTTTTATGGTTACAGCAGCCAACCATGGTCCGACAATATCAATATTCCCCTTGACTCTATCAAGACTGAGAGACTTCACTCACGTCTCTTTTGTTAGTGTATTATAATAATTGAACTACTTAACTACTAGTTATTTCTGTTAACTTGTTACTATGCATAATATGCAAATCAAATTTTATCATTGATGGATATTTATAAAAATGTCGTATGTACTGATACATATATATCTAAATTTATGTATGTACCACAGAGTTCAGATATCTACCTAGGTTGCCAGGACATATCCTCCTATACATAAGGTAGACTTTGGCAATACCTAAAATTATGGAAGCATAAATATATAGATAAAACACAATGAAATTTTATGTATGAAGCCAAAGACATCTATATGACAACACATGAAATTAAAGCTAACCACAAAGGAAAAATAGATTTTGCTAGAGAAAAGTTAATTTCTTTTATTTTCTCTATTGAAAGTCACATACAAAAATAAAGTCCTGAAAAAGTAGCATAAGAGGGGTGGCAGGATTGATTTTCATTCTTATGAATAAAGATATTTGTTATTCTCCTGGATTTTTATGGTTTTGGAAGTTCTTGGCTTTCTAAAACTAATGATTTGTGTTGACTAAATAATGGAGTCAGTGCCTATTTTTTTTTGTTTGTAATTTTTATTACATCCTTTTTTAAAAAAAAACAAAAACAAAAACAAAAAAACAAAAACAAAAACAGAGGGTCTCAAACAAGATTAATGTCCTGTGCTACCAAATCTACTTCTGAATCACTAACAGGAAGAAAGAATAATAATCTCTGCATAGTGAATTCATGTCTCAAAAATATATTCTTGAACATATCAATATACAAAATAAATATTCTTTGATAGTGGAAATAGCATTTCAACTTTTTAAAAACAGCAATAAACAGAGTTCCATGAAATGAAACTAGCTCTTCTGCATGTAGAGACACTGTTCTGTGGAGAAAAGTATGTGCTACAGAGACAAGTAGGAAAACAGTTGAATCCTAGGGCAATCAGGGATCAGCGGTTGGCCCTAAAAGATGTAACTGGTCCTATATCCTATCTATTCTGGGATGGTAGGTGATACAGATCAGACCACTCTGTTCAGAAGCACACATGGATACTTTAATCTGTCAAATGATTTTTTTCTATAGTTGAGTCTTATATGTTCTTTCATCTCATTAAACGAATATGGTAAACTGACCCATTTTATTAAGCCATGTACTATGGGGATGAATAACTCTTTGTGAGATGTTATCTTTTTTAGGAGTTGCTGGCTCTAACTTGCTAATGTCTTATGAAGAATTCTGGAAGGATGCTCTTGAGGTTTGCTAGAGTGTAGGTCTCTTTTACATATGATGTGTCTAGTTCGAGTATTATCAAGGATGTCTTTATATGGACTCTAGATTATATGGATTTGGATTATATGGACTCTAGAAAATATGTTTTCATATTTGATGAGAAACATCATGAATTGGGCATGGTGACATTTTCACTGCAACATCAGCACTTGAAAGAATGAGGAAGAGGATTTCAAGATTGAGACTATCCTGGGCTACATAGAAGTGCCATCTCATAGAACAAACAAACCACATACTATAAAACCCATATTCAGGACATATTGTTGATATGGAAAGCAGGTGTGGAAAAGGGACTTTTTGTTTGTTATATAATGCATGAGCATAGAGTCTCTGAAGTATTTATGTTTTCCTAGTTCAGTCAAGGAAGCATCTCTTCCTGGTCTTTATCTTAAAAAATGTTCCATCTGGCTCATTTCCAAGCTCACATATTTTTTTTTGTATTTTATTTTTTTCTTATCAGTTACATTTTATTAACTGTACCCCAGCCGTGTCCCGATCCCTCATTCCCTCCCATTCCCTCCCTCCCTCCCTCCTCTCCACCGTGCCCCTTGCCAGGTCCACTGATAGGGGGGACCTCCTCCCCATTCATCTGATCCTGTTTTATCAGGTATCTTCAGGACTGGCTGCAAAGCTCTCCTCTGTGGCCTAACAGGACTGCTCCTCCCTTGGGGGGTGGGGAGGCCAAAGAGCCAGTCATTGAGTTCCTGTTAGAAATAGTCCTTGTTCCCCTCACTATGGGAAACCAATTGGTTACTGAGCTACCACAGGCTACATCTGAGCAGAGGTTCTAGGTTACATTCATACATGGTCCTTGGTTGCATGTCAGTCTCAGAAAAGATCCTGTGCCCAGATATCTTTGGTCCTTGTGGAGCTCCTATCCTTTCCTCATCAGACTAACTCCCCTTCTTTCTTATGATTCCCTATACTCTGCCAAAGGTTTGGTCATGAGTCTTTGCTTTGAAAACACTGCTAGTTAGAGTCTTTCCAATGCGCTCACATCTTGAGTAACTGCAACAATGCTGCTTTCCTTAGAGCATCGGAACTCAACTGCACTGGAGAAGAGACCCTCCCATCTCTAACATTCTCTAATGCCAGGCACATTGGTCCTCACAAGGTGCCCATGGAGGGCTGTCTAGGAACACTGGGTTCCAATTAGACACAGGCAGACTGCTATTGGGCTGTGTTATGATGGTTACACAGGTAGGTATTTCCAGAATCTTCAGGGGACAAGAATGATAATTTGTTGTATTTTTTCATGTGAAACTTCCAAGTTCCATATGGAACTCCCTTTTTCTTTTAAAAAAATTAAAATTTATATGTATATGTGTATATCTGAGTGCAGTATGCTGGTGCCAATGAAAGCCAGAGGAAGACATTGAATCCTTTGGATCTACAGCTATAGGTGGTGGAGGGATTCCTGACCTGTGTGCCAGGAACCAAACTCAGGTCCTCTGGAAGAATAGCAAATAATCTTAGCTGCTAAGTTTTATCACCAGCCCTTGTGTGGAACTCTTCAGACTGTAATAGTACATTTATATAATGTGATACCTTTCTATGTTGGCCCAACTGTTGCCTCACACAACACTTCCACTAGCAACGGGCAGAAGGATGGCCCATAGAGCAAGAAGGCAGTTTCATTTGTATAGCAATGTCTATATATGCCCTGCATAATTTAAAGCCGTGCTTAGAGAGTATAGCCACATAAGTGATAGGCAAGAGAGAACAATTACTTCAAAAGCTGAAGAAGTAGGGACAACCACTTCATGAAGTGTAGAGCTAGAAGAAGGGACAGGGAACCAAATGGCCTTCAGATGCAAGAATATAGGGCTAACACGTTCAAGTGCAGCACTGCAATGAGAATATACATAGCAACATTCAGGGCGTTAACCAATTTGTGGCTCACAAGCAAGGACAGCCAAGCATTTGAGAGGATGGAGTCTTTACCTGGCCTTGTGCTGACTTAAATGAGGCTCTCATTACCAGCGTTTCAACACCACCCTGGAGAGCCAATGCTGTGTTTCCCAGTCTGAGTATTACACATCACCTAAAGTTGTTAGTAAACAATCCTCTTGTTAGTAAACAGGTCTCCCTCCTGGAATAGGAGCCTGGCCACGAGGTCCTGATAGCTGAAGGGTAAGTTCTTTGGCTTGTTGGACCATCTGGTTGACTTTACGTGCAGGTATACATTCAAAAACAGGAGAGCCTGGAACAAGGGACTATGAAGGTCCTAGCACAAACTCAATGAACTCCATTCTGACAGCTCTACCAGCCTTACTGACTTATAGGCACCAAAGGGGTTTTTATTTTTTATTTTTTTATTTTTATTTTTTAATTTTCTTATTTTTTTATTTTTTTCTTTTTAGTTACATTTTGTTAACTCTGTGTCCCAGCTGTATCCCGCTCCCTCATTCCCTCCCCAACCCCACACTCCCTCCCTGGTCTCCACCCTGCCCCTTTCCAAGTCCACTGATAGGGGAGGACCTCCTCCCCTTTCATCTGACCCTGTTTAAAAAGGGGTTTTTAAAATGATAAGAATATGTCAAATGAGGTGCCTAGCCTTACAGGCCCAGAGATGGGACCTAAGTTTCAGCCTTAGAGAATGAGGATAGACCCCTCTTTTGTTCTATGTACGAGGCTTGAGTCAAAATTGAAATTAGTGACACACAGTTGTTCATAGTATTTTTATTATGTGTTAGATATCTGTAATATTCTTGTACCATGCAGACTTTCCCTCTTCACTTCTGCCTTTTGAAATGTTGTGATAGGGTGTGGGTACCCTTATGATCATTGCCTTCTTAAGGGATGGATCTTTCATTTTGATTGAGTACAGAATCCTTTGTTGTGAAGTTTATCTTGTCCAGTTTAAAATAAAAGCATACTTTTATTTTCCCTCTCCAATTCTTTGTGTTGTTTCCCTGTGTTTGTTTGTTTCTTTCTTTCTAAAGCAGCAGAGAAACTTTATACAAAGCAAAGTGATGGTATAGATTGGAGAGAAATGTTCTGCCAAGCGTGACTGTGGGCCACATGCATGAGGGTGCCCAATGCTGCCAAGAGTGTGACTGTGGGCTACATGGATGAGGGTACTCGGGGCCTAATCATTATCTGAGGCCTCTTTACAAAGTTCTAAAGAAGGAGAGAAATGGTGCGGCATAGGCAGATATATGTTTGACAGGCTTAGATTACTTTCATACATTTTAAATACAATATATTACATTTTTATCTCAACAGTCAAAATTATAGTTTTACCTTATTCCTACCCAACCTTATGCTTATCTAAACATGAAAGAGGGTCCCATCCAAATTTCTAGGGTCCCTTCTCCTAGAACTATACTTCAGAAATTCTACTTACTTTATTTCTCCTGAACACCAGAGTGCCATGACTCAGCCACTAGCTCCTCTGCTGCTACAAACTAGAAATTTGCTCCAGGCAGAAATCAAAGGCTTACACACTATACTTCTCTTGCCTTGTACTTATCTTAAACATATCTTGACCAATTCTGACAATTATTGTTTTTAAAACCTTTTTTTACTTATTTGCAGAGGTGTGTGCATGTGTGTGTGTGTGTGTGTGTGTGTGTGTGTGCGTGTGTGTGTGTGTGTGTGTGTATTAGTCCTAGACCCTACTACTTTTTCACATAAGGAAGCAGAAATTCCCTAGAAATGTTTTGAACTGTATCTCAATATTCTGCTTTGAGGTAAATCACTAGCTTGCTGGCTTCCTCACAAATGCTAAAGTTTACTTATTTGTAGTCTTCCTCCATCATTCTACTACCTTCAATTCTCAGAAAACTTTTTTCCCAAACTTTCACCTTTTTAATTTTAATATAGTGAGCTTCAAAATTATAATTTAATTAATAACAAGATTCTGGTCTCAAATGGAGCTTGTTTAAGTGAAAAAAAAAACCTTACTTCTTCAAAATGTAGTGCTAAAAACTGGGGGAATCTATAGTTGACAAAACATTTTGCAATATAAAATTTTCAAAATTGATGATTAAAGATGTGATGAGGGATATTTATGTTTCTCCATAGTTGCAGTATTAGTTCATTTCTGTTGCTTTGATAAAATACTATAACCATGACAACTTTTAAAATGTTTATCTTGGCTCACAAGGGTAGGGTCAGGAATGATGGGACAGCATGGCAGAAAGTGGCAGGCATGGTGGCATTAGCAGAAAGGTGAGGCATCAGCTCACAACACACAGGAGTAAGGAGAGATCTATACAATCTCAAAGGCCTTTCTCAGTGATGCACTTTTCCAGCGAGGCTGCACCACCTAAATTTCCCCAAATAGTGTCACCAACTAGGAACTGGGTGTTCAACTATCAGAACATATAGCAGACATTTCTCATGTAAACCACCACAACTGCCACCTAAAATTTGTATATTAGGATAAAACTTTGCAAGTGCCTCACCTTTTCAATTCAGAGAAACGTCTTCTTGATGCTGGTTGTGCACTGGGAAATTACTAACAGAAAGTACCCATCATAGCTGGGCTTGGATTATTCTTCATAGACTAAATCATACAAAAGAGACAAGGGTGTGTTTTGTTTTTTTAAGAATTTATGAAGCATTACCAATGCCCTTTGCCTTTGCCCTCTCTTCCATTCTCCCAGTGAACAGCCTGGGAGTCAGGGCTCAAGGAAGTTTCCATTTGTTCCACCCTCTTCTCTTGGACTCCTCCACTCCCAGGAAAGGCTGTGGGAAAGGATGTAGGCTGTGGGAAGCATTCTGACAGAGCATTCAGTGATGCTGATGCTGGAGATAAATGACCCCATGCAGGCTATGTTTCTTGGTTTGACAAGGCACTATGAAAACCTATCAAGGAAGGTAGCTGGAATCTGCCAAAAGTATAGACTTCTGGGAGGATGACTTGTTGCTATGGTAACGAGGGAAAAGGATTGGGTACATGTGAGTCACAGTCTCAACTCTTCTTAGAAGCCCTCACAGTCTTAGTATCGGACTGGGAGTCAGAGAAAGGAATTACCACTTCTGATGCTATGTTCTAGGAAAGCCAAGATAATTCTCTCTTGAAACTAGGCATAAGGAATAGAGGGAGAGACAGGAAGTTTTGATAATTTGAATTTCAAAAGGCATTGGATGGAATACTAAACCTGAGTAGTATGAAGAAGTATTTCTGGCCTAGTCAAATTGCATAGTTGAAGCTCCAAATTTTTGTGATGTTTGAAAGTGGATAAAGTTCATTCTTACACATATTTATGTTGCGCCTATTTAATCAAACAGTGTGCTTGTGCAAATAGGTAAAACCAATACAGCCGTGAAAGCTACTTCTACTGTGCTTAGCATTACATACTTTCAAAACTCCCTTGAGAAAAGTTCACTGAATTACTGTTTTGACTAAGACTTTAAAAATATATTTCTTTAATAAAGCTTGACATGACCATAAGATATTCCTTCTTTTCTTAGCAAACCTCCCTTTACCAAGCACAGACATTTGCCATTACTCTAAAATGCTTTGAATTGTTCTCAAGATTTGGGTCATCTTTCTAAAAAAATTATATTGCTTTACCGGGGGGTGGGGGTGGACAGAAAGGCATTTGTGTGCCCTTGAACAGCAAGTGCCGCTCAATAAGGAATTCTTTATGACCTCAGAACTTCCTTTTCAAGATAAATGCTCAATGAGAATTATATAACCAGTTTGTGCTATGAAAAGCTAACAGTACTGGTCACTCAATGATCTAAATATTGGTTTTAGATATTAATCATGTGTTGGCTATTATTATTTGTAGATATAGCACAAAACTAAGCAGTTTTAATGATACGAACATACTGCTTTCGCATTGCTGCTGTTAAAAATTACAGTGGGACCTCATAGAACAGAAAAGCTTCTGCATGGCAAATGACACCATCATTTGGACAGAGCAGCAGCCTACAAGAATGGAAAAAGAGTTTTTTAGTCACTACACATCCAGTAGAGGGCTAATATCCAAAATATATAAATAACTAAAAAAACCCTAGATACCAATGAAGCAAATAACCCAACTTAAAATGAGATACAAATCTAAGCAGAAAATTCTCAAAAGATGAAACTCAAATGGCTGAGAAATACTTAAAGAAATTTTCAACATTCTAAGACATTAGGTAAACAAAAATCAAAACTACTTTGAGATTTCCACATCTTTAATGGCTATAATCAATAAAACAAGTGACATCTCATACTGATAAGAATTTGGAGTAAGGGGAGCACTCCTACATTGCTGGTGGTAATGCAAACTTGTATAGTTTACTTTAAAAATCAGTGTGGTAGATCCTCAGGATGATGGGAATTGATCTAGCTCAAGATCCAACTATGTCAGTCTTGGGCATATACCCAAAGGATGCTTCATCTTATTACAAGGACACTTGTTCAACCACATTCATTGATGCTCTATTCATAATAGCCAGAAACTAGAAACAACATAGATCCCCTTCAATGAAACAACAGATAAAGAAAATGCAGTACATTCACACAAATGGAGTATTACTTAGCTGTTAAAAAATGATATCATGAAGTTTTCAGGCAAATGGATGGAATTAGAAAAAAAGCATCCCGAGTTAGGGATAAAAAGAAAGATAAACATTATATGTATTCACTTATACGTGGAGATTAGTTCTTATATCAATGATACCACCCTATAATCTATGTAACTATGGAGGTTGGGTATAGACTAAGGAACTAGGGGAACATATAGGTTTCTTAGGAAAGGGAACTAGAATACTTATGGATAGACTGAATGGGAGGATCAAATGGAGAGAAGGACAGAGGGAGATAAGAGAGGGAATACCTAGAGAGACAGCTAAAATTAAGGGCAGTTTGAGGCAACATAATCCCCAAACGATAGGGGAAACAGAGCCCCAACTGGCCATCTCTAGTCACCAAGTTCAGCTTCCAGCCCCAGGATTGGATTTTATCTGGTTGAATTGTTGAATCCTATGGGAATCCCCAACAATCCAGTCTTCCAGGCTGTTGCCAAGATTGTAGGTTGTTCTTCACAAACTGACTGCAAGGCCTCATTGCTAAAGGCAAAACCTACACAGCTCCCTGAACACGGAGACGTCAAGGTGGTACTTACGTAAAGCCTTCACCCCTATGTTCTAGCGTCTTTACTACAGGAGGACGCTCTGTTCTCTACCAAAAGAGAAGAGTAAACATCAACCCAGCCTCAAACCCTGGGATCCACAATGGTATTCTCTGCCTTCAAGATATGTGAGGACAATGGCCACACTGGTGACACAACCAGTATCTGATTTGACTGGAGATCCACTCCACAAGGTAGAACCCTTACCTGACACTTCTTAGGTGACCACAAACCTGATACAAGATAGCCTAAGGTGCTAGGGTGAAACCAAATACTATTTGTCCTGGGCCCTGAGCCGTGAGTTCAGTCAGCTCTTGAAGCCTTCTTCTCTGTAGCCTATGCTGCTGTTTGTAGGGTATATAGCAAGTTTAAACCCCACCATATGTCTTCTCCCTCTTCAGACGATTCTTTAAGGAGGAAATTTCAGCCACTGAAGCCATAGACTAGCAAGCTTTATCCTTTGACCTACAAACTCATTTTCAAATTCCTGGCTTTCTTCTTTCCTGTGACAGTGGGAGACAGAGGTGCTTTCTCTTATGGTTAGCCAAGAAGAACCACTGAGTGAGGGTATTCACATTGGGATTCTATTTTCCTCTCAACCTTCGCAATGTCTAGATAAGTTCTGTTCTTGAAATAGCATTCTGTAATGGTTACCTCAGCTTCTTTACCACCTGGAAAAGCCACCAACTGTCCTTAATCAACTAGAATCTAAATTCTATCCCTATAATTTTTACAGAAACAGCTCTGGATTTCAGTATACAAAGACCCAAAGATGAATTTACCAGCAAAGTTCACTCAGTCCTCTCCTCCAGGTTTCCTATGTAAGGAAAAGTCTCATGGTCTTGAACAGGTAGCTCTCAGACTGACAATGGCACTGTTAATTTATAGGAGCTATCCTCAAGGATGCGGTATTGCTCTACTTTTCTGTTGCAGTAGATTTCTGCATCTTTACTGCCTGTAAGCTTTGGCTCCATGAGATAGCAAACCAATATGGAGATTCTTCTCAGGTCACCATCAAGGAGTGGGTCTGGATTGCAGAAATCCTTGTTTTGTTTTGTTTCCATTTCATTCATATGTCCTTCAAATAATCTCTTTGCAGTCTTGCAGGATGAAGTTATTTTGTGATGTACAGCGTAGAGTTGTGTTTTTCTTTGAGAACTTTTCTGAAAAATCTATTTCTTTCAGCACATAAATTAAACTCTTTTGTGCTTATTCATATTAATAAGTTTGGAGATCTTCCAAGTATTTTATGCAACTTGTTAGATTTTTTATAAGCATAAAAATTGAAATTATTAGTTGAAGCTATTAATTGAAAATTTTAAGAAAATAGTGTTTAAATTTTGGTGTATATTTTGTGACATGTTTAGTTCTAATGCATGCTTCTTTAAATTATTTGTAAATAAGTTATCAGGCGCCTCCACAAAATTTTCTCTTTCGAGGGTCCTGAGCCCTTTCCAATAGTCAATGGGGGATAATCATGCTTCTTTATGAAGTGGTTGTAGTTAAAAAAAAATGCATGTGTAGGTGATTATTGGGGGAGGTTTCTAGTACTTCCAAAATTGTGTCAACAATTAAGTCATTTTTAGAATAAATGGTTTTATATCACTTGTTGATCTATCTTAGTATGTATAACCAACAACTTATACTAAGTAATATTTTATACTTGGTACGACACTGTTTTCCACCATTCAGATAATTATGATCAAGATTTTATAAGTTAGGTTTTAAAGTGTTTTTGCTGGAAATTTTAAAACATACCACTTTTAAAATAAGAAAAGCACAGGAATGAATGAGGTATAGTCTCTATTTTCAACAGGTTTCCTTCAAAAGAAGCAAAGTGAGAACAGATACTCCAACCAGTTGTTAATCTGAGATGTCTCCTCCAGGTCTTTCTATCTCCTTCTTCCATAAGGATTCCAGCTCTCTGCCCAAAGTTTGCCTGAGTCTCAGTATCTCCTTCGCTATCCTGGTGGGTAGAGACTTTCAGAGGTCCTTTGTGGAAGACTCCTGTTCTGTTCCTTGTCTTCTCCTACTTTCGATGTCTATCCTACTTGCCCTTCTGAATGAAGATCAAGCATCTTCCCTAGGGTTCTCCTTGTTGTTTAGCTTCTTGAGGCTATAGATTTTAGCATGTTTATCTTATATTATATGGCTAATATCCACTTATGAATAAGTATATATCATTTGTGTTTTTCTGCTTCTGGGTTACCTCACTCAGGATGATGTTTTCTAGTTCCCACCATTTGCCTGCAAATTTCATAATTTCCTTGTTTTTAATAGCTGAGAAGTATTCCATTGTGTAAATGTACTACACTTTCTGTATCCATTCCTCCACTGAGGGACATCAGAGGGAGATAGAAAGACCTGGAGGGGACAGGAACTCCACATGGAGAACAACAGAGCCAAAATACATGGGCAAGGAGGCCCTGCAGAGACAAATACTCTAACTAAGAACTATGCATGGAGAAGACCTAGACCTTGTTCAAAGGAAGCCCATTGGCTGCTCAGTTTCCAATTGGTTTCTCTAGTAAGGGGTACAGGGGATGTCTATGATATGAACTCAATCAGGTAATCCCTGATCACCTCTCCCCCAGGGGGTTGCAGCTTACCAGGCCACAGAGGAAGACGATGTAGCCAGCCTTGATGAGACCTGATAAGCTAGGGTCAGATAGAAGGGGACTAGGGAAAGGACATAGAGGGAGGGTGGGTGTGACTGGGAGGAGATAAGGGAGGGGGCTACAGTGGGGCTACAAAGTGAAAAAATTGTAATAAATATATATAAACAAAATCAAATTAAAAAAAAGACTGAGATAGACCATGCAGACCAGGTTTGGGTTGGTTGGTCTTTATTAATGGTAACACTTGGGAAGTGTTTCACAGATCCTATTACTAACACTACTCATTTGAGACAAGTGTGACACTGTCACCACAGGAACTACCTGTCCTGTACCCTCAGGTCCATTCTGTATCCTAGAGTCATCACGCCATCCTCAATCCACATCTGCTCCTCCAATTTTATGATATTCCTCAACAAAAAGTACATTTGATTTTTTTCTCGATTAGATGGAATTACTGCTGAAATGAAATTTTTTCAACTTTAGTTTTAAAGCTAGAAAAAATCATCAATAATGAACTTGGAAAGAGAATTTAAAAAAAATTAGGGTGAGTTCTTTTCAAAGGCAATGTGTCCTATTTTGTATATATTTGTATGTAAAAGTTGCTCTCCCTCAGGGCCAGGGAGACAGAACTGATGTCATAGCCCCCTCTGAAGTTCTGTGTCCTCATTGCTAGTGCCCAGGGCCCAAAGGATGCAAGGGCAGCTTCTTTCTGCTTCTCCTCTTAGCCTGGGATCTCATTCCAGCTTAGGCTTCTCTTTCTCTTCTTCCATACCTAGAAATAGAAGCAAAAGCTTTATTTGAGCATCACTGAGCACCTAGGCCATCTCTGCTCACAGAGGTTCTGGCCACCACAGCTAACTTCCACCCACCTTTCTGTCCCTCCCTCCTAAGCTAAGAAGAAAAGCCATTTACAGTGTTTTCCAGAAATACCCTCAGTGATCCCTCTTTCCACCCTTTCCTAACATCTCTGAGACACAGCCAGCTCCTTGTGCTTCGGGGAGAAGGACCCTGAGGCAGGCTTCTTCCTGATGTATTAGTTTCTATGGTGGATACTCCAGTTGGATTGCTTAACCAGCCCCTCAGCACCAAGAGCCATGTAGCTGATACACTTAAACAGCTCCATTTATTTTTCACTTCAGTCCTGTCCATTCTTAAGATCAGATTCTGCATTTCCAAAAGCCAAAGAAGTCTTAACATTTATGTTAACATTTATTTTTAAAAAGCTCATGGGCTCTAATTAGCCATAGATGCTGTTTCTGCTTATATACATTTAACCCTCCCTGCCTGCCTCAGGCTAGAGAGCAACTCCACAGACTCAACCACTGTACCCCTGACTATACTCCTAGTCCCATACTCAGGCATGCTGAAACCCAAGATCTGCCTGCAGGAGCCCACCCATTCAGATCTGCTTTTCCTGAAGGACTTGTATGTACTAGATCAGATAGGCTTTGTCTGTTGTCCTGGTGATGTTTCATTTTCCTGGAAATGAAATTGCTTAGGCCACTGTCCTAAATATACTTAAATCCAGACATTCCATCTGTTTTTTTTTTTTTGTTTTGTTTTTTTTTGCTTTTGCTTTTAGTTAAACATTTTTTTCCCCTAATCTTCCCCAAAGTTCTTGAGTACTTTTTGTGAGTTTGTTTCAATAGCAATAACAAACAAAAGAACTTGAAATAATGTCTTTCTGGTCCTGTTAGTATTCTTTTGTAAATGTCTAGATCCCTGAGTGCAGAGCCTTTGATTACAGCCAGGTTTTGTTCTTGATTACAGCCAGGTGCTTGTTAGTGTCTGTTTCATGGCAGACACTCCAGCTAATCTTCTGTCGGGGGCCTTCTGGCACCTTGCTGCCCCTGAATTTTGGCATCAGGCTTGACCGGACTACTGCCCAGATACAATAGTGCATTCCTGGCTGACCTGGGGCTTTCGATAAGATCATCTTCCTGAAATACCTTAAATCCTCCTCTCCCTCAGGGCTTCCTGAGTAACTCTTCTGAGGAACTTTCCAAATTACCATTATTAGCACATCTTGGTGGGCCATCCTGTGATTTCTACTCACTTAGTAGCCCTGCCAAAGGCAATTACATTCCTTCTGCTTCTGCCTATGTAGTTGTATGGAAAATTCGAATAAACAGAGACTTTGATCAGAGATACTGTCTTGGTCTTCATTTCTCGTGCCCTTGTCCCCTTTTTTATTCCCACTCCCCCATTCAGGATCTCCGGTGACAGACCTGTGGGACGGGTCAATCTTTGTTGATAATAATTGTTCTGAGAGGAGGTTCTGAAAGCAGGACTAGCAGAAAAAGCAATCAACATGTAGGGTCCCCCAGCAATCAGTCATGAAGGCTGGAATTGTTCTAGTGCATACGTTAGGGATTCCTGTCCCCTACCAACTTCCACCCTAGTTAGCTTCACTGAGTCTGGAGGAGGCAGGAGAATATGAACCAATGTTCTGGGCAGGTATCCTCACCCATGGTTGACTTCCATAGGTGAGGAGCTGGCACAGATCTAAAACACTGTTTCCAAAATACTTCTCATAGATCATGTGAGGGGAACACCACACCCAGAAACACGGGCATGAAGAGAGAGTTAAACTATATACCATGTCTTCACTGTTGGGTAGGTAACGAAGGCAAAGAAGGCCCCCTTTAGATAGCCACATGCCTGAGTTCCTGATATGTCCTATGCTCTCTACAGAAGAGTAAAGAAGCTGGGGGCAGGTGTGGAAACATATTTTATACTGTAGGCAACACCTGTATGCATATACACATGCATGCGGTGGGTGCGTGTGCATGCACACCCACACATATGCCCAGACTAATTTTAATCTGCAGTTGCAAACTCAGCTGTGAAATCAACTAAGTGCCAGATGAGAATTAGGGAAACTTAGACAGAAATCTAAAGATGGCAACTGTTACTCAGTTCAAATCCACTGTTGACAGGAAGAAGTGGGATCCGTGTCACCAGATCTTAAAATACTTGATAAGGAGAGGATGTCCAGCTATGACATGAAAATTTCCAAGTTTAAGTGTTGGCAAATAAAAAAAAAAATCCCACTATGCAGACAGAATGACATTTCTTAGTATGTAAATGTAGGAGAAAGGATGAGAGACATGGCTGTCAACCAAGTACTTGCAAACATGAGGACCCGTGATTGATCCCCAGAACAAGCACTAAAAGGGGGCATAGCTGCATGAAGTAGTAATCCCAGTTGCTGAGGAGGCAGACACAGAAGCTGGGCCCACTGGCCATCCAGCTTACTCTGCTTGGTTAGTTCTTGGGTAACAAGAGACCCTGTCTTACCCAAAAAAAAAAAAAAAAAAAAAAAAAAGATGAGGTCTGAAGAATGACATTTAAGGTATATAAGCAAAATTTTTCTTCAGCTTCATGTGACCTTCTGAAGCTAGACAAAAGTTACCTGCTTCTAAGACATGATGGCAAGGCAAGTATGAGTGTCAGATGAACATATGAACACACACACACACAGAGGAAGAGAGAAAGAGAACCTTTGGTGGACCAGATCTCTCTGTAAACAGAAATAAGTTATGAAATGGTGACTGACTTTCATGCATCCATGTAAGAAAAAGACAGAGACTAGTTAAGTTGCACTGCAAATTAAAAAATAAAACACAACAAAAAAAACAACCTAAAGAAAAAAAACTCAGTGTCACTATTCATTTTTAACTCCTCATTTAAGGCTGCTAGTAAGCAACATTTTCCAGTCTAGATTGGATATTTATCTCTTCTGCCATTCAGGCCATCTCCTCAATGCACTAGCAGAGTCATGGCCAAATGTCTGCCAGAACCAAGCACATCAAGAGGACAGAGGAAGCCAGAATTTTTTTCCTGGACTACACATACTAGCTTAAATCTAACTTCAGCTGTTCTCTGAAGAAGGTGAGGGAAGTTTGCATCTTATGTGAAAGACATGATAACTGCTTCTGGAGAATGGTGGAAACACCATGGAAGGATTAACGTCTGGCTCTCCAAGCTGTGGCCTGAATGGACTGAAAGCAGGGGCCACTTAGCATTGGCTGACACGTTCACTCACATGGGCTCGGAAGAAGCGCACACAAAACCAGTCTGAATCAGTGACTGTTGAAGCACCACTTTATTAGCCAAGTGGTCTGAGCTCCTGCACAGTGACTGGCCCTCAGTGGCTGCTCAGCATTCATGGATCAAAGTCCACTTACAGGTGGAATCTAGAATGACGACTGTGTCTGAGGGGTGCCCAGATCTCTCTGCAACCCCCATACCAAGCCTCTGGATGTGTTTTCATGAGGGATTCAGATCACTACATGTTCAAGCTCTTGCATTTTTACCTTCCTGCGCTTATGTATTCTTACATAGATTTTGGACAGGTTTGGCACAGCTTAAGTAAGATTGGGTGCCTTGCCCAGAAGGAGGCTTTGCTAAAAATAGAAACACAAGAGAAATCTAGTTAAAGGTTAAAGGAGCTTTAGCAGCAATGAAATATATGCTTTAATGACTGCATCTCTCCATGACCTTCCACTCTGGCAAAAGGCAGCCACCTAGACTGTTTATAGTTCTGGTTTCATAGTCACGAGATTCCTTTGAGCCTACCACATCCATGAAAAGATGACATAAAAAATGAGCCCGGTGACTTTTAATGAAGATAGTTGGATAACTTTCTATTTAATTTAGGGTCCTTTCACGACAGCAGGATTCTGGTAGTCAAAGCTGGCCCTGGCCCTACTCCCCCCCCCCCCCCGCTAACACTGTCTTTTTTTTCTATATAATTTTATGAGCATGCTTCTTTTATCTTTAGGCTTGGATGTTTTACTACCTAATAAGACCGAGTGAGAAACAAACCTTTCAGGTAATACTGCCAGCAGCTCCTAAATTAATACTGTAATAAGAAATGAAGCTTTTGTAGAGAGCCTGTGTGGAAGACTGGGGAGAAGGCTGCCACCACAGCTTCCCTCAGCCAAGGCTCTCGGAGGCGATACTGCTCTTGCTTTATGTACCCCGACGAGACTCACTTCTCTGCGTATCCCAGATGTAGCTGTTTAGCACTTCTCCAAGCAGGTACAGGAAATTCATTAGGATGGTTGTTGATCCAAAGAAGATGATCCTGGCCCCCGAGCCAATATGTTCCAGGAAGGGGTACACCCACATGCCGGTGACATGATGTATCCAGCACACCCTGCATTGGAATTGGAAAGGAGACAAAGATGGAGTCACGGACATGACAAATGTCAAAGCTGTTGTGGTACAAATGCAAGCCCATCACACCAGCAAAGAGCTCCTGTTTGTCCCCACACCAAGTCTGGTAACATCTTGTATACTTCTAGGACAGTTACTACAAGTAAGGAGTCAACAATGGCCTACCAGCACTAACCAAACTACTGCCTTTCTTTGCTGGGTCTTTCCTCTGTCCCAGGAGCGGTATCAGGACCCCACACTACACCGAGTGACACATCTGCCTGTTTCCTCCTTCCTGGCACTGTCTTCTTGTCTTTAATGACACTTAAACAGTTTTGGTCAGGTATTAGAAACTGCAGAGTGATTTAATACTGTTATTCAATCCTTTTAATCTCCTCTTTACACAATGGAACAATGTAGCGTTAGGCAATCACCCTGTACTAAAGCTGGCAGAGTACATGCCAGGTATCTTTCCCTGCTGCCTTCCGGTGAGACAGGACCATGAACTGCGTGCACCGGAGCCGCCACCTCGTCACTCTGAAGATTCACACTTCCTGCTTCTCTGATCTCTAGATTCTGCTTTTACTTCCTTCTAAAACATTTGTGCCTGCTCACTTGCCACCGTCTTGTTTCTGGCACAGGAAACCGTCTTGTTTCTGGAACAGGAATAGCCTGATTTTGAAGGGCATACTTTCATCCCTGGCCCCTTTCTCTCTCTTCCTTACAGTCCTCACGAGATGAGTAACTTTCCAGCCCTACCTGCTTATTCGTGAAAGCTGCCAGGCCAGCTGACCATGGACAGAAACCTTTGAAACTGCTATGGCTAGTAAGCCTTTCCTTCTTTAAACTGCTGTTCTCAGGTGCTTCGTAACAGCAATGGAACACTGACTAATATACAGAGGACTGAGGGGAATTTGTGTTGAAGATGATGGAAAATTTGAGGGCTAGACATCATAACCATAACATGTAAGTGCATACCTACAAATGGTTCATTGTTTCCATGGTATTGACTTATACAAGCCAAAATATTTGTTAAAAAGCATGCACATGCTCACACACACACACACACACACACACACACACACACACACACACAGTCAATGAACTGATTCTTCATGACACTCTGTTATACTTGTAGACCAGAACCTAGGCCAAGAGTCATCAGAGTGGCCTCATCCAGCAACTGATGGAAACAGATGCAGAGACCCACAGCCAAATATTAGTTGGAGTTTGGGGAGATCTGAGAAAGAGGGGGAGGAAGGGGAGTAGGCACCACAAGAACATGGCCCACAGAATCAACTAACCAAGGATCATAGTGGCTCACAGAGACTGAAGCAACAATCAAGGAGACTGTATGGGTTTGAGCCAGGTCCTCTGCATATGTTATGGTTGTGTAGCTTGGTCTTCTTGTGGGACTCCTACAGTGGGACTAGGGGCTATCGCTGACTCTTTTGCCTGCTCTTGAGACCTCTTTCTTCCTACTGGGTTACCTCATCTAGCCTTAATATGAGGTTTCGTGCCTGGTACTATTTTAGCTTGTTATGCCATGTACAGTTCATATTCCTGAGAGGCCTGTTCTTTTATGAAGGGAAACAGGAGGAGCAGATCTAGGGAAGAGGGCAGGTGGAGGAGGATAATGGGAGAGGGACTGGGAGGAGAAGAGGAAGAGGAAACTGTGGTCAGGATATAATATATGAGAGAATTTTAAAAAATGTTAACAAAACTTATATTTAAGTTGAAGCACTTGTGGAGACCAACAGAAATTAAATTGTTGGAAGCAGAGGGTGAGCTTTTGATATGACCTGTTGTGCTAGTTCATAAATTGTGGGCAGTTAGATCTTTTCTAGTTTTAACTAAGGTTAGAAGGTGTTGTGCAGCCACCAAGAGGTGTCCATGTAGAAAATATGCAACATACCCCAACTTATTGTTATAAAATAGTAAATTATTTTTATAAACCAATTACAAAATTGTGACCTGACTCACTGTAAAACTGTTTCCTCCATTTTCAATCACACTGGGGGTGTGATTCAACGATGAATGTTAATATACTTGGCATACCTATTCCTGGCACTCCATTTTCTTTCGGGGGACTGGGCCTTACATTTCCAGCTCCTTGGATTGCTTCTGTTGCCAGGCCCAAGGTCTGCCCCTTAGATAATGTAATACACTTTTGATCTCCATGGACCAACTTATAATGTCAAACGATATAGCAATGGCCACATCCTCTGTGTCTTTAGGTAATTTCTAAGTTTATATGTCCAGTCTGTATCATTCCTCAAACTTCAGAATTCCATGATCACTTACCACATCAGCACCACCTTGGACAGATGATGATTCCATTTAAGCTTCCTACACATCATTCTTACACTCTGATTCCGCTACAATTGGACTTCATATAGTACTTTCACATGATCTATCATATAAAACCCCCGGTAAGGGGTATTTTGCCCCATTTTCACAACTAAATAACCTCAAACCAAGCTAAACAACATCTAAAAAAACTGGGAAACCCAGGAAAGAAATGAACAGTTGATTTCCCTTTTAAATTTTTAAAATCATTCTTTGAAAATTCACACATGTATATAATGTATAATAATCACGCTCCCCCCCACTAATTACTTTCTTTTAACACCCTGCCATTCTCTCTCTTTCTTCCCAACAAGTCCCATTTCTACTTTCATGTCTCTTCTTTCCTTTTATATAAATAATTAGGATTGCTTGCATGAGCACAGGTAGGGGACGTTTGTAGGTGCACAGAGAACTTCACAGTGGCCACACTGCTGAAGAAAACCCACTCTCCACCCGCCAGCAGCTCTCCAATTAGGAGTGGGGCCTCCAGAGTCCCTCTCTCATCCATGCTTGATCTCCTTTTTGTTGCCCGCACTTGTTTTTCTTGAGGCACTTGATATTGTTTCAAAACATTCATATTTCTCCTCCCCACTCTCATCTTTTGACTTTGCAGGTCATCAAATCACCCAGATACAGATGCAAAAGTCCTGTTATTTGGGGTTACACCTGGATTTGTGTGAACGGTGTACCCACTTGTCCTAACAGGCTGGGATTTTATCACTTGTTTCCTTGATATTATCACAGTTAAATTCTCTGCACAAACATGACTCATAGCCTTGCTCATCTATGAGTGGGGAGTTCTTAGTTCTTGGTTTGCTTTCAATTGCTGTCTCATTTTTAAAGTTTTCTCATCTAAGTACCCAAATATCTATGCTTAAGGCAATGGCACCTATGTTAATAATTCTATTTTCAGCAATCAACAACCGTGGTGCATGTGTGCACGCACACATTGCATACTCATATCTGTACACAGAAGCATATATTGATCAGTGTTATAAGACTTCTAGATTATCTCTTTTATTAAATATACTTCTAGTTCATTTATTACAAATTTATAAATTTAAAAAAATGTACACTTATCCATGTCTCCCATCTGAGCCCTTTGCACACAGAGACCCAGCAGTCAATGAGGCAGAGGTAATGCCTGGCCTTGTAAATACAGTCTTGTGAGAGACCAAGCCATTACATGAGCACTTACAAGTCTGGGCACAATTTCAAGGGTCAGGAGCTAGAGAGATGGCTCAGCTGCTAGAAGCTAAGGCCTACAACAGTTACAAAGGCCAGAACATGAGTGCTGTGAGTACACAGGGATTATTTCCTGCTGTTAAACAGACTGTGTATGTACAACAAGTAATCATTGTGTTTTCTCTTGTATATTCAACTTTCTTTCAAGCCATTCCTTTATAGCTGATAGGTTCAAATGACTTTCATCAATGTGCAATAAAAAAGCTTTCAACAATTTCACCATTGCTCTTTGTCTCTCCTTCTCTCCTAGGTAAACTCTTAACTGGTGAATATCCACTTACTCTGTATCCTTACATCATATTGCCCCTCTGCCAACCTAACTTAATTCTTTCTAAAAGTACAGTCTTTATTTTATTTTAAGTGTTTGATTGCTTTGCCTGAATGCATGTCTATGCAGCTTGTGCATACAGTCCCTATGGAAGCCAGAAGAGGGCACCAAACCCCCTGGAACTGGAGTTACAGGTAGTGGTGAGCTGCCATGTGGATGCTGGAACTTGAGCATGGGTCCCCTAGAAAAGTGCTCTTAACCACTGAGCCATCTCTCCAGGGCCTCAGCATCATTCTTGATACCCAATATAGTATGCTGGCTAGTTTGGCCACCATTTCTCTCTCCTGTTGTCCCCTGCTATTTTGACCACTGTCTCCCCCCACCCTCCCTCTCTGTAGTTCACTATTCACTACTCTGCCACAAAATGTGGATTTTATGGTTTTACTTTAAGGGTAATGTTGGTAGGTCTGCATGCATGTAAGTGTACCCTGTGCTTGTCTAGGCCCTTTGGAGGCAAGAAGAGGATGTTAGATCATTGGGCTGGTGTTACAGAGGTTGTGAGTCACAAAGTGCATGCTGGGAACTGATCCTCTGCTAGAGCAGTAAGCACTTTTACCTGTTAAGCCATTTCGACATCTATGGACTTCCCTTGAGGCTTAGTTTTTAATCCCCCCTTTAATGCTATGCATTCCCTGTTGATAAATGCATTGCCATGGCTTCACACCCACTACATACATAGATATTTCACAAACTTGTATCCCTATGCAGTTTTCTTCTATGTCCAAGAAAATATTCTCAGTTCACAAAGCATGTCATTTTACACATCTTAAATACGATTCCAACTCAGTCTATCTACAGCCAACGTTATATCAATTTCTGGACAGACCTCCCAAATTCCTCATCTCTGAGAATGCAACTCAAACACCTGTCAACATTTCTCCCATTCATCAGACATAGTCCGTACCTTCCCCTGTCTGATCAAAGTTACCTCAATCAGCTTTGCAACATATCTTTTTTTTTTCAATTTATCACAATTTTAATTTGTATGACAATTTTCTCGGTTCAGAAGAATGCAATGGTTTCTAATTTGTGTCTTCTCTTTTTACTCCTTTTCTAATTGCGCAGTGGGCACAGTGGGTTTTCTCAATCAGAAATATGAACACATTTTTATGCTATGTCCACGCTTTTAGCCTGTCATTACTGTACAGACACTTAACTCACAATGGCCTGCACTTGTCTGTCTGGCTCTAGCTCACTCCTTTCCTCTGCTACTCTTTAGAGTCTAGTTATACCAATTTTCATCTGGTCCCCTGGCTTTCCATGTTTCCTCCTGTCATGCAGACTTCCATGTGCGTCTCTTTCTACCCATCTCTCAAACTACTGAAGTTGTGTTTATCTCCAGATGTCCCAATTCTACTGTGACAAATGAACAGCCTTCATTCTACTCAGGAAAGTCAGTGTGTCCCCCTCTACCCACCTGACCCACCAGGTTAGTTCATATGTAGTACCTTTTTAGAGAACCATAGATCTTTGTGATTTTAAAGTTCCTTTTCTAGTACTTAAATTTGAGTTATAACTTTACTTGACCTAGAAGACATGTTTTCTGAGGTGAGAAGTGGTGTATAGCTTGACTCTCTTTTGTCATCTTAGCACTTACCATCATGCCTGTTACATGGCAGGAAAATGAGTAGATGGACTGGAAGTTATTTAATCTTTGACAGATGAGGAATAATTAGTTGACTAAAGATGGGAGGAAAGAACAGTCTAACTAAAAGGAATATGCAACTAAACCAAGAAAAAGGAAACACTCTAAAATAGTCAAGAAGAAAACACTCTTTTTTTTTTTTTTTCTGAGATAAGGGAGGAGCCCAGGAGGGGCTGGTGTCAAACTATTGGTGATGTTTTTAATCATTCAAAAGTTAGATTCTATCAAGTGTGGAGAGGATGAAGTCTTTGAACTATATTAAATAAATGCCAACAGCTGGAACTGAAAACCAGTTCTATCTGGAATAGTGATGGCTTAAACAGAAGTAGTAGTATTGAAAATGAAAATTAATAGTTTTATAAAATATATAGACCACTGTCTATCAAAGTGTAGGCCATAAGCAGTGACATGCTAGAGATGGTAATGAGGGTGAATTGTTAAATATTTAGGAAGTTTGTGAGCTGGTTAGATGGTGGCTTGGATTCAACCAGAATGAGACTGTTTACATAAGGGAAAATACTATACATCAGGCATTCCTTCCTTGTTCCCTGAAGCACTGGTTGTTCAGTATTTGCCAGTAACCACTGGTTACAAACATTAAAAACAAAAACAAGATAACAGAAGAAAAAAAGTCAGAAGAGCTTGCATATGATGAATCAAACTAGCTTGTAAATTGGAAGTTTTAGTGATATGGAAATGCATACGTGACCACACACACACACACACACACACACACACACACACACACACACACACCCTGGCTAGGTCATGACACACAATGTGTTTTTAAAATTCATAGTAAAAATTAAAAATAAAAAGTACTGATTTCAGAAATAGAATTAGAGGACTCAGTGTTTAACTGGGCCACTGAGATGAGTTAAGGATTAATCATAGATTCCTGGCTTGATGAGCCAGGTAGAGAGGGCTGCCATTTCCTGAGATAGGAAATGATGCCGTGAAGGAGCAGCCTTCAAGGCATGAGGAGTTTTGTCTGGACACACTCAGTTTGAGGTATCCAAATGATGGCCAAGTGGAGTTGACCTGAAGGCCATACATGTGTCTGAAGTGGCAAGACAGACATCAAGTTCTTTGACAACAAGATGTTAGTGGCAACTATCAGCACAGAGTGTGATTATTATCTAGATGAGAGTGTGTAAAGCATCAGAAAAATGGGCTTATGAAAGAGCTTTAAAAAAAAGTTCCGTTTTAAAAGGTAGATCAAGGAAAATGATGCTAACAAAGTGAACCATGGAATTTGGGCTAGTGGTGCTGCTAGGAGAGGGGTGGGGTTTCCTGAGGCCAGGGAGTGCTTCAAAAACCTCTGTGGCCTGGTAAGGCTGCACTCCCACGGGGGCAGAGGAAGACAAAGCAGCTAGTCCTAATGAGACCTGATAGGCTAGGGTCAGAGGGAAGGGGAGGAGGACCTACCCTATCAGTGGACTTGGAGAGGGGCATGGGAGGAGATGAATGAGGCAGGGTGGGATTGGGAGGGTTGAAGGGAGTGGGCTACAGCTGGATACAAAATGAATAAATTGTAATAAATAATAAAAAATTTAAAAACCTCAGTGTCTATTAACACAGACACTGAGAAGCAGGAAGGTGGAAACTGGTTTTCTATTTTTACAATAGAAGCGAGGACATTTTCAGATGGTGGGTGTGTGTGTGCGCAAGCATTGTGCACGTGCACGACTGAATGATTGAAATCTGCTGATTGACTGCAAAATCATACATTTATGAAGAGATAAACCAGCATTCTCAAATTCAGTAGTTCATTTGGTTGTATAGACGAAGATCATCATATTGCAACAATCATGAGCTGGGGCAGTGCCAAGAACACCTGAGAAGTCACGGTAAGGTTCAAATGTCAACCCTGTTTTGGCTGTTACCCCTATTTATCCTGCATGGATAAACAGTAGCTATTGTACACCAGGGGCATTGTTATTTTTCTGATTATTTAAGACAATTCAAGGCTTACTATTAAAACTTATATAAGAAGATAGGTTGCAATGAAACATTATTAAAGCTTAAACCACACATTGATCGCAATACCCTAATAGTGGGTGACTTCAACACCCCACTCTCACCAAGGGACAGAACAACTAGACAGAAACCAAATAGGGAAATAAAAGCACTTACAGAGTCCCTAAATCAAATGGACCTAATAGACGTCTACAGATCTTTCCACCCAAACTCAAAAGAGTATACCTTCTTTTCAGCACCTCATGGAACCTTCTCCAAAATAGACCATATAGTTGGTCACAAAGCAAGCCTCAACAGATATAAAAAGATTGAGATAATTCCTTGTATTCTATCGGACCACCATGGACTAAAGCTGGACATCAACAACAATGGAAATAACCGAAAACCTACATGCACATGGAAACTGAACAACTTGTTACTCAATGACAGCTGGGTTAAGGAAGAAATAAGGAAAGAAATTAAAGACTTCCTAGAACTCAATGAAAATGAAGGCACAACATACCCAAATTTATGGGACACATTGAAAGCAGTGCTCAGAGGAAAATTTATAGCACTAAGTGCCTTCAAGAAGAAATTTGTAACATCACATACAAGTAACTTAATGGCCCAACTGAAAACCCTAGAAAAAAAAGAAGCAGATACACCCAAGAGGAGCAGAAGGCTGGAAATAATCAAACTCAGGGCTGAAATCAATCAATTAGAAACAAATAAAACTATTCAAAGAATCAATGAAACAAAAAGCTGGTTCTTTGAGAAAATCAACAAGATAGACAAACCCTTAGCCAAGCTAACTAAAAAGCAGAGAGAATCTATCCAAATCATCAAAATCAGAAAGGAAAAGGGGGACATAACTACAGATACTGAAGAAATCCAAACAATCATTAGGTCATACTACAAAAGCCTATACGCCACAAAATTTGAAAATCTAAATGAAATGGACAATTTTCTTGATAGATTCCATCTACCAACATTAAGTCAAGATCAGGTAGAAAGACTGAATAGCCCTATATCCCCCAAGGAAATTGAAGCAGTCATTAACAGTCTCCCCTCCAAAAAAAGCCCTGGGCCTGATGGTTTCAGTGCAGAATTCTACCAGACCTTCAAAGAAGTGCTAATACCAATTCTCCTCAAACTATTCTACAAAATAGAAACAGAAGGAACACTACCAAACTCATTCTATGAAGTGACAGTCACCCTGATACCCAAACCATACAAAGACCCAACAAAAAAAGAGAACTCCAGACCTATCTCTCTTATGAATATTGATGCAAAAATACTCAATAAAATACTTGCAAACCGAATCCAAGAACACATCAAAGCTATCATCCACCATGACCAAGTAGGCTTCATCCCAGGCATGCAAGGATGGTTCAACATATGGAAATCCATCAATGTAATCCACCACATAAACAAACTGAAGGAGAAAAACCACATGATCATCTCCTTAGACGCCGAAAAAGCATTTGACAAAGTCCAACACCGATTCGTGTTTAAAGTCTTGGAGAGATCAGGGATACAAGGCCCATATCTAAACATAGTAAAGGCAATATACATCAAGCCTACAGCCAACATCAAACTCAATGGAGAGAAACTTAAATCAATCCCACTGAAATCAGGGACAAGATAAGGCTGCCCACTCTCTCCATATCTCTTCAACATAGTGCTTGAAGTCCTAGCTAGAGCAATAAGACAACTAAAGGAGATCAAGGGGATACAAATTGGAAAGGAAGAGGTCAAAGTGTCACTATTTGCAGATGATATGATAGTATACATGAGTGACCCCAAAAATTCAACCAGAGAACTCCTTCAGCTGATAAACATCTTCAGCAAAGTGGCAGGATACAAAATCAACTCAAAAAAATCAGAAGCCCTCCTGTACACAAAAGACAAAAGGGCTGAGAAAGAAATTAGGGAAATAACACCCTTCACAATAGCCACTAATAACATAAAGTACCTTGGGGTGACACTAACCAAGCAAGTGAAAGACCTGTTTGAGAAAAACTTCAAGTCTCTGAAGAAAGAAATTGAAGAAGATCTCAGAAGATGGAAAGATCTCCCATGCTCATGGATTGGTAGGATTAACTCAACCAAAGACCATGAGAGGATAAAACCTAGATCCTCTGCTCGGATGTGACCCGTGATAGCTCAGTAATCAATTGGTTTCCCATAGTAAGGGGAACAAGGACTATTTCTAACAGGAACTCAATGACTGGCTCTTTGACCTCCCCACCTCCCAAAGGAGGAGCAGTACTGTTAGGCCACAGAGGAGGAATTTGCAGCCAGTCCTGAAAATACCTGACAAAACGGAGTCATATGAAAGGGGAGGAGGTCCTCCCCTATCAGTGGACTTGGAAAGGGGCAGGGAGGAGATGAGGGAGGGAGGGTGGGACTGGGGAGGGAATGAGGAAGCGGTATACAGCTGGGATACAGAATTAACAAAATGTAACTAATGAGAATAATAAAATTAAAAAAAAAAAGAAGATAGGTTGCTGTGCGCTTGTATGATGCACAGGATGTAGACTCATGCTCCATGGCAGCTGGTACCCAAATACGCTTGTAAGGCTGGCGACAGGCACTGTGCTTTTCAGGAACCCTTTTTTGGGGGAAGGTGTTCTATTACTTTACAGGTGAGGACGCTGAAGCTCAGAGAGGCTGAGCAGTGTAGAAGCTGGGACACACGTCTCAGTAGTTTAGTCCTTAGCGTGTATGGCTGGCTCCTTTACTGCTGCAGGGACTCGTCTGTGATGGATGGGGACGGGACCCTGGAAAGCCTTTAATGTGCTCAGAACCCAAAAATGATTAAGGCATGAAATCTCTCCATAAAGTTTTTCCCCCTCTGAATATAAAAGCAATTCACATGATCATTATGGAAAATGTGTGAGATGTAGAAATGTTGCAAAATTAAGATAAATAAATCACTTTCAGTGGCATTTTAACACAAGACTGAATGTCTTATAAAACTCAAGATCACATTTTATAACTTCCTTTGAGGAGAAGGGAAACCACTGCAAGGAGGAAACAGTTGTTTGGAAAAGACACTGACTTACCTCTTAGGAAACAAGTCACCGTGTATGTGTGTATAACCTGTGGGCTCACTACACTGATGGGCCTGTGTCCCAGGTGGGGCAGAGTGTGGACATCAGATTCTTGCCCAGCGTGTCTCTCAACTGACACTTCTGAAGGAAGCTTCACTGTGAGTCTATTAGCTCACATACTGACTGAACTGTGTGTAGATACATTCAATTTGAGGAACTTTCTCCCTTAGGAGTAATTTCACCAGTACCCTTTTTAATTGCATTTTGGTAACTCTGGAAGTTTTTTTGTTGTTGTTGTTCATGGACTCCTGCATTTGTTTAGCACATGAGTCTCCACTTGTTCAGTGATCAGTAGGGGGTGCATAGTGTGGTTATGAGATGTGGTATCAGGAATTTGCCAAGACTTGCTACTGAATAAGTAGCAGAGACTTTCAGCCTATGTGAAGGCATGCTTACTTAGATGGAAAATGGGCTGAAAAGTTCTGTTAAGTGAGGTATTAGCAGTGCTAGAAAATGGACCAGTTCACAGACAAGCCCCAAGCAGAGGTTCGCCCTGAGTAGTGTTGAAATGCCGCTTAGTTTACAGATACATGCAGAAGCCTGTCTTTGTGCGCGATGGGTGTTTTCAAGGTAATACCTTAAGACATGATCATATGTCTTTAACATCTATTAAACATAAAACATTAACAATTAAATTAACATCCACTAAAGATTCCTTGATTATTTTTAATGAAGTTAGTTCCACAGACTAGCTTCACACAGGAGTCGGTGCTCTACAGTGTCCTTGACTTGAATTAATGACTCACAGACAACATTTTGTAGTTCTTAATAATTTTTCAGGGGCATTATTATTTTTCATTGGGCCTCACAAATTATATAGTCCTTTGTATGTAGCTAAATCCTTTACACTTTGGAACAATTTCTAGCTCAATCATATATTTTTGAATCACCATAAACATTATGAAATGTCTTTGATCCTGTTTCCAGGTTAGTGTGGTAAACACTGCCTAAAAATATAATCTAAAATATGTGAATGAGCTAAAAGTTGACACCAAGAATAAAGAACGCAGCAGAAACAAAGGACTAGGTACAAACATAATTGGTGATATAATTGGTAGATAGTATAGTTACTAGCACCATCAGCTTACATTAAAATTATTTTTTGAAATATCCAAGTAAATCAAACAAGCAGCAACAAAAGCCTTTCCAGTGTTTTTCTTTATGTGGAACTATATAACACTTTTCCTGTACTCCATACAAGAATATTTTCAAGGTTACAAGTCCCTCCACCCATCCCTAGGGAAAGAAGCAAATTGTGCAAGCCTTTCGGAATGAATTCCTGTCATGAGGTCATGAGGGAATGTGTTTTCTTCCTGATTCTAAGTCACAAATATCGAAGTGATTTATCCATGAAGGCAGGCCAAGAATCAACTTCAGAAAGTTTTCCTTTAGCACATCTCCTGACACTTGTCTGGACTGGTTGCAAATGTTTTGTTTCCATTGAGTCCCAATCTCTCTATTCTACCTGATTTTTATGGTGATGTTTTCCTGGAAAGAATTCAATCTGAATTTCCTTCAATAAAATTCATGGCTGACTTTTCTTAAATCACTCGGAGCTTCTCAAAGCACACAGGTGCCAAACATCAAGCTGACACATTCAACACCGGAGGGAACATGTGTTCTTTCAGGAGGGGGGTGGGGACTCAGCAAGGGACCATTACGATCCCTGTGATCATCAGAATTGGCTGCTGAAGCCACACATTAGGCGAGGAGGAACTGCCTAAATTTCACAACAGATATCATAATTTTCCCACTTTTGCAGAAATTAACTTCACTTACTTTTCTGACCCTCAATGACACTAAATGCTTTTTTAGGACAATTAGCGATTCTTAGTTGTCCTCTTGATTTTGTGTCCCACCCCACCCATCCCTAGACACTCGTGGAGCTCCTGTTTTGACCAGTGCTTGGTGTCATGCTGTACAGTGTGAGCATCTCTGCTATTGTCACAGGGCTGCTTCTCCGCATGAGAAATGTTCCGTTTGATTTTCACTCCACAGACATGTAACAGGCTTACATGGTGTCAGAGATGAGAACATAACAGTTTGTGAGGTAGATGTGGTCCATGACCCAGAACCTGCAGTCCCAGTCTTAGAGCCAGATAGCCTTATGTGATATGTGACACTCCGTTACTGTGTAGGACAGTTGTACAAAGTTGGTAAGTGTTCCTTTGGAAAGTTTAATGTTTGTCACTCTGAATCAAACAATCAAAAGTGTTAAAACACTTTATGTTTAATAAAAAGCAGAAACTCCCTGTTTCAAGAATCTCAGCCTTAAGCCTTCTCCTCATGCTTGGCCCTATCCCTTAAGAAAAGCCACATCTAATTCTTTCAGTTAATTTTTCAATCTTTTGTCATATATTTATCTCTTTAAAGAGCATGTTGTATTCCCACCACCAGTAGCCGAGGATCTATCAGCATTTGATAATTGCTGTGAGAACACAATCAGTTCTCTTTAATGATATGATCCTTGGTAGGGTGATCACACATCAGGGCAGGCCCAACTCCTAAGAACAGCTGGGCAACACAAACTAGAATCCCTGGGGAAAGAATAAAAAGGAAGAGGAGTCCCTCTTCCCATTACTATGTAACCCACTTGGACACTGAACTGCCATGGGCTACACCTGTGCAGGGGTTCCAGGTCATATCTGATTGGCCTACTCGTTGATCACTTCCCCCTGAGGGGGGAGCAGCCTTACCAGGCCACAGTAGAGGACAATGCAGCTACTTTTGATGAGAACTGATAGACTAAGATCAGAAAGAAGAGGAGAACCTCCCCTATCAGTGGACTTGGGGAGTGGCATGCATGCAGAAAGGGGAGGGAGGGTGGGATCGGTAGGGGAGGAGGGAGGGGCTTATGGGGGGATAAAAAATGAATAAAGTGTAATTAATAAAAAATTAAAAAATAAAAAAAGCAACTAAAAAAAAAAAGGAAGAGGAGGAGAATGATTAGATTTAGAGTTGGATAGTGCCCTGGCTAGTTTTATGTCAACTTGATCCAAGCTAGTGTCTTTTGAGAAAAGGTAAATTCAATTGGAAAATGACCTTACTAGACTGGCCTGTGGGGAAGGTAGTGGTCCCTTTTCTCAGTTGGTGACTGAAGTGGGAAGGCACAGCTCAATAGGACTGGTGTCACCCTTGGGCTGGGTACTAAAAGAAAGAAGACTGAGCAAACCACAGGGAGCAAGCCAGTAAGCAGCATTCCTCCTTAGTGTCTGCTTCAGTTCCTTCCTCCAAGTTGCTGTCCTGGACATAAAAGCTAAACCCTTTCCTCCACAAGTTATTTTTGTCATGGTGTTTTACCATAGCAATAGAAACACTAACTAATACAGATAGAAAGGGGTGGAAGCTGCTATAAACATGGTTGAGCAAATATCCCTTTTGTGTACTTGAGCAAACTTTGGGTATATACCTAGCAGTGGTATAGCTGGGTCTTGAGGAAGCACTATTCCTAATTGTC
Organism: Psammomys obesus; assembly: GCF_907164565.1. Taxonomy (NCBI): domain Eukaryota; kingdom Metazoa; phylum Chordata; class Mammalia; order Rodentia; family Muridae; genus Psammomys; species Psammomys obesus. The sequence continues at coordinate 2,104,418 of NW_026596089.1, read as the reverse complement.
TTAGAAAGCGCCAGATAGATTTTCAGAGTGGTTGTACCAGTTTACATTCCCACCAGCAGTGGGAATGTAAAGTTTCTCCACAACTTCTCCAGCATGTGTTGTCCCTTGAGTTTTTCATTTTGGCCATTCTGATGGGTGTAAGGTGATATCTCAGGGTTGTTTTGATTTGCATTTCCCTGATGGCTAATGAGGATGAACATTTCTTTAAGTGTTTCTCTGCCATTCGATATTCCTCTGTCGAGAATTCTCTGTTTAGCTCTGTTCCCCATTTTTTAATTGGATTACTTGGTTTGCTGCTTTTCAGCTTCTTTAGTTCTTTGTATATACTGGATATTAGTCCTCTGTCAGATAAAGGGTTAGTGAAGATTCTTTCCCAATCTGTAAGCAGGCGTTTTGTTTTGATGACAGTGTCCTTTGCTTTACAGAAGCTGTTCCAGAACCTGGAAACAACCCAGATGTCCATCAACGGAGGAATGGATATAGAAATTGTGGTATTTTTACACAATGGAATACTACTCAGCAATCAAAAAGGAGGAAATCATGAAATTTGCAGGCAAAAGATCATCCTGAGTGAAATATCCCAGAAGGAGAAAGACAAACACAGTATATACTCACTTATATAGACCTATAAGATATAATAAACATAATGAAATCTGTACACCTATAAAAGGTAATCAAGAGAGTGGACATGGGGTAAGATGATCAATCCTCGTTTAGAATGACAGATGGGATGTGCATTGAACGTATGACAGGAGTCTACTGAGCAAATTTGAAAGACTCTAACTAGCAGTGTTTTCATAGCAAAGACTCATGACCAAACCTTTGGCAGAGTACAGGGAATCATAAGAAAGAAGGGGAGTTAGTCTGATGAAGAAAGGATAGGAGCTCCACAAGGACCAAAGATATCTGGGCACAGGGTCTTTTCTGAGAATGACATGCAACCACGGACCATGTATGAATGTAACCTAGAACCTCTGCTCAGATGTAGCCTGTGGTAGCTCAGTAACCAATTGGTTTCCCATAGTGAGGGGAACAAGGACTATTTCTAACAGGAACTCAATGACTGGCTCTTTGGCCTCCCCACCCCCCAAGGGAGGAGCAGTCCTGTTAGGCCACAGAGGAGAGCTTTGCATCCAGTCCTGAAGACACCTGATAAAACAGGATCAGATGAATGGGGAGGAGGTCCCCCTATCAGTGGACTTGGCAAGGGGCACGGTGGAGAGGAGGGAGGGAGGGAGGGACTGGGAGGGAATGAGGGATCGGGACACGGCTGGGGTACAGAGTTAATAAAATGTAACTGATAAGAAAAAAATAAAATACAAAAAAAAAAAAGAAAGGGGTGGAAGGGTGTTAATGGGATGATGTTGGGTCTGAATATGTTAAAATTTTTGGAAAAGAAAGAAATTGTTAGATAAAAAGAAATAAAACTGTTTAAAGAAAAGGTTCTCTATCAGTATGGGATGGGACGCTCTGTGAGGTCCACAGATCTCCAATGCTGTTCAACAAGATCACTACATTACTCATTTTCTGTCTGGACACCTATCTATTGACACTGCAGTATTAATGTGTTCTACAGTGATTGTACTGCTCTCTATTTCTCCCCTTTAACTTGTTCAATGTTTGCTTAACATATTTAGACACTTGACTATTAGGCATTTATAATATGCTAATTCTTTCCCTTGATTTTGTCCCCTTAGGATATGGTGTTGCTCTCTGAGTCTTGTAAGCAGATTTTCACATAAAGTCTGTTTAATCTGATGTTTATATACATACTTCAGAATATATACATCAGCTACCATTTCCCTTTATTCCTTCTTTTCCTTTTTGTCTCTTCTTTCCATTATTCTTTTTTTTCCTTTGTGAGGTAAACTCTCAGCTCATATTGGCTTCAAATTCACAATCCTGCCGTCTCTGCCCCATTGTGCTGAGACTACAGGCCGCACCGCCACACCCGGCTACATCTTTTACATTTACAATAAGTAGTGGATCTATATCATTCTTGCCACCTTCATGATTTTTTTCTTTGTAATTTACTTGTTCTCATATTTCTTTTGCCGTCTGTCATAATGGCTTCAGGATTTATTTTTTCTTTTTCTTTTTTTTCCAGTGGCATGCTTTTATTCTTATCTCTCTGTAATTATGTTTCTGTTGTAAGCCCTTTAATGGTTACACCAAGAATCTTATCACAATTCTTATAAAAGTCAATTTTGAGTCGATGGCAACTTCAATTACATATAAATTTATGCATTTCTCCTACCATTCTTTATGCTACTGACACATGAGTCTTGCTTTCTTTATGTGTTATCATCTCAACATATTTACTTTTTGACTTTCACACCAATGGTATTTGCTCTTTAATATGTTTCATGTCACTGACCATTATTTGTTCCAAATTGGTGACTACTGTAAAGCTTGATTCCTGGCAATGAATTCCTCAGTACTTCTTTGCTTTCTCTATGGGGGAAGATTTTGTCTTTTCTTCATTTATGAAATACAGTTTGTCCATGTATAGTATTATTGGTTGAGTTTTCTTCCTTTATAGTAGTTTGAACAGATAATCCTTTCTCATTGCCTGCAGATATTGAGAAACCCATAAGTAGTTTTATAAAGAAATTATAAGCAATGATTTGACTTTTTCCTTGCTGCTTGCAAACTTTTCTCTTTTACTTTGAGGTTTTTCAAAGTACTTCTAATGAGTCTCAATTTAGACCTCTTTAAGTTCACTCTAATTATACCCTTTAAAAGGTTCATAAATTTGGGCATCTTATTCCTCTCCCCAGATTTGGGGAGCTTTTTGTGCTCCCTTTCTTTCTTTCATCCTTCTGGGACTTCCATGTTGCATATATTAATTCTGTTCCTAGGATCCCATCCATCCTGAACAGGTGTTCACTCTTTTCATTCTTGATTTTGTTTCTCTTACTTGGGGAAATAATTAAACAACACCTTGTGTTTATGAACTATTCTACTTTATCTTCTGTTTTTGAAGTTCTATTGAGATTTTCATTTCAGTCATTATATTCTCTAGCTCTAAGATGTAAAAATATTTTTCTTTGTGGCTTTAAAATTTTACTTCTTTTTTGAAATTTCTGTTTTCATTTTTTATACTATTTTATTTTTATTAATTACAGTTTATTCCCTTTGTATTCCACCTGTAGCTCCCTCCCTCTTCTCCACCCATGCCCCTACACCACTTTTTTCTTTTTATCATTTAGTTTTTTTGTTCTGAGCTTTTAAGTTACATCTTCTTTAACTGTACTATTTTGAGTTCTTCAGAAATTTATTTATTGAGTTTTGTTTACACATCCATTATCAATTTCCTGGGTGGTTTGACATTTTCTTAGCTCTTTCTGATTCTTGTAGTCTACTTTAGTGTTAGCACACTTGAAGATACAGCCATCTTTTCCAATCTTCCCTGGCTAGCTTTGTATGTCCTGTCAGTCCAGTAGAATTTTAGGTAGCCCAGTTAATAAAATCAGTGGTTACTAGAGCATTCTACTGGGGGCACAGGACCCAATTCTTTGTGGTTAGGGAGATCTTCTGTTGGTGGTTTTTGTCCAAAGCAGTTGGCTCTCAGAAATTTCTGATTCAACAGAGCTAAAGTTGGTCACAGAAGGGGCTGTTGCTGAGATCTGCAGTTGCACAGAGTCTGACTGAGTCCTGGTTAGGTAGAGTAAGTACATTATCCCACTATAAGGAAAGACCACAAGGAAATGGTTCAGAACAAAGAATACTTCCACTCATGATTGCCCTGTATACACACAACAATTCTAATTTCCTACCCATTAGAAAGAAAAAAAATCAGTTATCCATTAAATAGGAAAACAGTGGTGGTTTCACACTTCAAGAAAAATGCAAGGCTCTTTTCTTCTAAAAGACTGGCCAGTCTCACTGTTAGGTTTCTGAGGGAAATGGAAGAATTTTTGAGCTTAGCTTTTCCTCAGTGTGGTTCTGGAAGCTCTGCCTCTGCATCTACCACCTCTTGCTTCTCAATGGCTGACTAGCCGGCTGCTGGTCTGTTGGTGCACAGGTCCCTGAGTTTCCATTTTCATTGACCTTCAGTTTCTCTGGGCACTGACAATGTCTACATTCCTATACCATCTGCTCTAAAGGCACATGGAAACCTCCAGACAACTTCAAGCTATCATCCTTTAGGCTCTGATTTATTTTAATACCTCAATCCTGGGTCCTCAGTAACCACATTCATGTCTAAATACCTATTAATTTCTATACTCCATTATTGTTTAAAAACTTTAGTTTCTACATGACAGAAGGTTATATATATTTTCAAGAAAGTAGCAAACACCTAAACAATTTATATTAAAGATTAGAACTATAAGTAAAACCATGCTATGGCCAGTACAGATTTCATGATTAAAATAGCTAAAACAGAAGTACTCTAGATGTAAAGGGATATCTATCTGTCTGTCTATCTATCTATCTATCTATCTATCTATCTATCTATCTATCTATCTGTCTGTCTGTCTGTATTTTTTTCCCCAGCTCTCCCAGCCTATGGGAGGAAGAAAGGAAAATTAAATGAAACCAGATCAATAATTTTATTTCTGCACTCTCGTCTAAGTAAGAGGAAGATTTGATGCTTTCTATGTATGAAAAGCAGTATGCTGTTAAACCCTGGGAAGCAGCTCTTTGGTTGGATGAATGAATACTATTTAACTTCCCTGATGACTTCCTGTAGAACAAGAAGGCCGCATAGTCTGCCTGTGGTCCATCATAGTCCACATAAGATGTGGCAAAGAGATAAAATCATAAGTGTACAGCCAAATGAACATGATACTATTATATATTTATTTTAAGTAAGAAGGACCAGGGGAAAGCTCAGATGTTGAGACTTTTAGAAGAATGAGCACATATATGATCTCAACAATAACCAAACATTTTCATTCTTCAGTTATCTTTTTGTCCATGCTGTTGCAGTGAATTCTTCCTAGCGTAGAGTTCCTGTAAGAGGCAGAAGTGATGAAACAGTTTTACTTCTCTTGTATCTATAGCAATATATGAGATGACTGGAGGTCGTTAACATGTAATAAGATCAAAGTTGTCCTTAGTGGATCACTGCTTGAAAAGAAAACCTGAGCAGACATCCAGCTTCGTCTCGGTGCAGCACCTGGAGGCCAGGCCTGACTACTGGCATTACCACTATTCCATTTCCTTTTCATTAAGCATTAGCACTGCAAGTGTTCAGATTCGATCTGTGTTAGAAATGTGATGACAAAAGAAGGCTGCTACCATGGAAACCTTCCTGATGGCCTTTGTGGTGAGCTCCCTGTAACTTAGATGCCAGCAAACTTCATACACTACAGAGCCAGTCAACGCTAGCCATGCAGTTTCTTCGCAAGAGCCCCGATGATTAACGTAAATGAATACCCTGAATGCAGTGATCTGAAGAAACATTATTTTTGTCTTAGCTCATCACTGGATAAGCACCAGGAAACATGCCTTAAGATATACTCTGGACTGCAAAGTGAGAGCCAATTCAAGGCCATTTCCTGTTATTTGTCTCATAAAAACAAAATACATCATTGCTTTAAGGAATCACATACTGAGAAATAAACTATTAAAAGTGAACTGAGAACGAATCTTTGCCTGCTTTCATTAGATAGATAAAGTTCACTTAATTATCTGTGCATTATAGCTACTTCTATACAGTGATCCCTCAAGCGAACGTCTACTCAAAGGCTTAGGATGCAGTGTTATAATAATTTTATTTTCCATGTATAGCTATTTCATTTATTCAAGTCTAGGTAACATCACTCTTGATTCAATATGCAATTAAAAGCTTTGATTTTCTATAATTTGGTACCTTTAAGAAGTATGTACAGTAAAAATCTTAACTGAGTTCACTGGTCTTTGTAGGTTATGCGGCAGGCAGATTGCTAGTAAATAGTTAAAAAACAAACAAACAAACAAACAAAAATGTGTGTGCATGTGTGTATGCTACAATGTGAGTGAATATGTTGGGTACCTGTCCTCATCTCCCACCTTTTAAGACGAGGTGTCTTGTTTGCTGCAGAGTAGGCCAATCTAGCTGGCCTGGGGATCCTTCAGTCTCTACCTCCCAGCTCCCCACATGATTGCTGAAATAACAGATGCATGCACTTCCACATCTGTCCTTTGGTGGCTTCTGGGGATTCAAACATCCACTTGTACAGCAAGCACCATAGCCAGGTGGTTATGTCTAGTTTTTACGAGGCTATTTTTAATGATTGGTTAGATTTGAAATCTTGGCTACTATTGAGCATTTCTCCATCAGTGTGTAGTGCTGCAAACAGCCTCCTTCTTCTTTCCAGCTGTATTTAGAAATTATCATTGAGAGTGAAATACCCAGTATGGACAAAGAAAGAAAATGAGAGAGCTGATAATTTAATCATTTCTAAAGATTCATTTTCAACATTTTCTAGAAAGACAAATATATTTTGACAAACAATACTTACTCTAGTTCTCACTTTTTAAAAAAGACACAGAAATTCATTTCTGAGGAAATGCAACTGCCAGTGCGTAGAAAAGACACCCATCATATGCTCTGCCCTGTTGTCTTAGCTTTTCCAGTATCCCAGGCTCCAAATGATTTATTGCCATTGTTGTTTCTTTTCTTTTTTCTTTTGGGATGAGATCATGCTCTGACATTGACGTGATAACCTTTCTTCTTCAGCCTCTGAGTGCTTGGTTTACAGTTGTGCACTGAGATTCCTGTCTGGACTGAGGATTTTGACAGTATACACCATTCCTTTGTTCAAGCATTACTTCAACTTGGCAAGCTCCTTCCAGACACCAGGCATTGGCCCAGGCCATGGGGCTCATGTGCGGAATGCCATAGCTCTTGCCCATAAGATTGCAGCCAAATAGTGGCATAGAGTACTGTGTTGGTAGATCATGGCTGTGTCACTGAGTATGTTGTGAGAGTACGTGACAGGGTGACAGGTGAGTCACAGTGTCAGGAAAGGTTTCTTGGAGTACGCAATATCTGATCTGAGACTCAACGATAGATTAAAGGATGGTGGTAAGGCCCATAAAAAATAGATCAGGCAGAGGAGCTGAACACATCTCGGAGGTGAGTTCTCGAAATTTTAAGTAGTTTAACAGATATGGAGAGCTCTGAAGAAGAGGCTGGTAGAACCTCTTCTTACACTGAGGTCTCTAAGTTCTGCCAGCAACTTTCTGTATTACAAGATCACTGTTTCTCCACCAGCTCTTTCTCTCTCTCTCTCTTTTACCTGTGTGGTTGATACTTTAAATATTCCATCTCTTTCCAAAAAAAAATTATGACAAGAGAGTTGTCCAACAATTAAAGAATGCATACGCAAAATATGGTATTTTGCACTGGGGTTATGCTTAGATTATACTCAGTATCCATGCTGAATATAGCACTTAAGCATAAGACTTCAATTCTGCAAAGCTCACACCTAAGAAGTAAAGTATGTCCTTATGACCCCAGTGATAGGAGGTAGGAAGAGGAAGGTCCTAGGGGGTTGCTGGTTACCCAGCTTACATTATTTGGCCAGCTTCTTGTCTTGTGGCCATCCTAGTTTTTGAGGCAGTACAAACAGAAAAATGTGTGCTGAAGAGGTAGAGGAAGGAAGATCATAAGTCTAACACCAAGATGGATTACCTCTTTGGGGCTAGAAAGATATCAGCAGGTAAAGTGCTTGCTATTCAAGCCTGATGACCTGAGTTCAACATCTGGAATACACGTGAAGGTTGACAGAGAGAACAGACCCCTTAAAGCTGTCCTTTGACCTCCATACACATGGAAAGGCATGGGTGCACCCTCTCACACCTGCATATCATGTACAACAATAATTTTTTTTATTTTTCTTTTTAGGAACAATAATTTTTAAAGGATTTTTAAAAATCAAGATGGATGGCACACAAGAAACAAGTGCGTAGGCTGTCCTTTGGTACATACCACACCACACACACACACAGACACACACACACACACACACACACACACACACACACACACAGAGCACAGCACACATTCACCGGCACCCAAATACACACATGCACCGGAACACACATGCATACACTCAGAATGTGGTATGTCTGTATATCAGTTATTATTCAGCTGTAAAAAGGAGTGATTGCACATTCAAACTACAAAACGCTAAAGGAAAAAAGCCAGTCATTAAAGGGCACAGACTATAGCAGTTTTATCTGTATGAAAAGTCCAGAGTAGTCTAATGCCTGTGAAATGAAAACAGATTAGTCATTAACAGTGGTTGGGGAGGGTAGAGAATAAGCGTTTGCAGACTAAAGGAAAAAGATTCCTCTGGGGACGGTGCAGGTGTCTGGGAGTTAGAGGAAGGGCATGCTGTAGCCTCATGCATCGTTGTGCATTAAAGGAGGGATGGTGGCATGCAATTCATGTGTCTCTAAAACAAAAGCAGTAAGACAGAATTATAGATAAACCAAGTTTGATCATATGCTGATAATTGTTGAAAACAGATAATGGGGAGGAACTACACCATCCCCCCAAAGCAAAACAGACAAAAGTCCAGATGTTCCTGCCTTACACACCTTCTTTCTCACATTTAGACCATTTCACATTACAAAGAAAGCCACGGCCTGATGATAGCAAGGCTCTTGTTTGACTTTCACCAAACTTTAGCATTTGTTTATGCTGTCTTCTCATTTATTCATTTCTGCATTTAACAAAGGCTCTAAGCTACACATTCTGCTAGAACAAAGGTTCTTAACCTGTGAGTTGAGACTACTTTGGGGTCACATATCAGATGCCTACATTACCATTCATAACAGTAGCAAAAATTACAGTTACGAAGTAGAAACAAAATAATTTTATGGGTGGCTACCTCTACAACACGAGGAACTATATTAAATTGTTGGGGCATTAGGAAGGTTGAGAACAGCTATACTAGAAGGTCAGGCTACAGCAACAAACAGAGGAGGCATAGTCCTTGCATTCAGAATATCACTGTTTGGAAGGATGGGAGACACTCAGGGGACAATTCCAATTAAGCAACTGGGAGGCTGGGGGGAGGAAGCCCAGGTCTAGGACAGATGGGTATCAGAAGTTTTCTTGTAGGAAGTGATGTTGAGAGTGGTAGCTAAGTACGTCAGGAGATGGGACTGGAAGCAGAATGACAGCTAAGAAAAATGTGATGTCTTAAGGAACAAAAAAAAGGCTTGGATTGTGTATTAGATGGTTCACAAGAGCCACAGAAAGAGGTTTATCTGGGAGGAATTGGCTCAGCGATTAAGGAGTAGAGAAATCTCACTGTTCACTGTCTGGAAGATGAAGGCCCCAGAATAGTTTGTGGTACAGTTCCATCAAAGCCAAATCCCTAAGAATTGTACATTCCAAGCCCACATGCTCCAGAACCAGAAATTGATAGTTGAATGTAGAAGATAGACACCCCAGCTCAAGCAGAGATTGTAGACTCTGCACCTTACACCTTTCTTTCAAGTTCTGTGTGGACTGAATGAGGCCCACCTTTACGGATGAGTGTGATAATTATATTGTCTGTAATCCAAATGCCAGCTTCTTCCAAATGCACTCTCACAGACAAGTAGAAGGAACATTTTGCCAACTATCTGCACTTCTTTTAGCTCAGATTCATACCCCGTATGTCTGAGGGATGGGAAGAAATTGAGTGTGGCTGAAAAATAAAGAGCAGGGGGATAAGATAGTGTCAGCAGATGAAGTGGCACTACCTGGCAGGGGCTAGATGACACGGTCTTCTGAAGGTGTCATCAGTGTATTTTGTCAGGGAAGAGTTTTCCAGAGGCTCCCATGGCTTCATTCCTAGTTCTCATCCGACTGAGAGCAGGGTCTTGTGTGTGGGTGGCAGTCTTATGAGCCAGGATCCAGGCCTAAAAAAATCTACATTAGAGAGATCTTAACCTGAAATTGGAAATAATTTTAAGAACAAAGGTAAAAACTTGACAAGATAAATTTAAAACTGCTGAAACCATTATTAATTTACAGAAAGACTGAATCTTTCTGTAAATAATAGTAGGTCCGTAGTGGTTTGAGTAAGAATGACCCTCATAGGCTCTTATATTTGAATGGTTGGTCCCCTGATAAATTGTTTGGGAAGGATTAAAAGTATGGCTTTGTTGGAGGAGGTGTGTCACGAGGGGTGGGCTTTAAAGCCCATGCCAGGCCTAGCCACCCATCTCTCTTTCTCTCCTTCACCCTTCTGCTCCTTGACTCTGCTTGCTGCTTGTGGATCAGATGTGAGTTCTGAACTACTGCTCCAGTACCATAGCTGCCTGTCTGCTGCCATTCTCATCACCATGGTGGTTATGGACTCATCCTCTGAAACCATAAGTGGCTCACAATTAAATGCCTCTGTTTAGAAGTTGTCTTGGTCATGTTGTCTCTTCACAGCAACAGAAAAGACAGGGTCATTTTGCAGAAAGACAGCTTTCCTCTGATCAAGATTAGAGACGACCACACACTAGAAGTGACAGAAAGGATACTACAAGCCTCTTCAACAGCCCCTTTACATAATCAAGATAGCGCTTTTGAAACCCAGGAAATTTCAAAAATGGGGAAAAAAAAAAGAAAACCCCAAACGTACTTGAATATTTACTCCTGTCATACAAAGAAAGAAGTGATGCACTAGAAATGAGGTGTTTTTTTTTCTTTTTTTAAAAGTTTGTTCTGGGATGGGGTAGGTTAACATATTATGTTAATCTACTCTACTTGAAATATGGCTTTCTAAAAATATACCCTGAAAGGCAAATGGCATGATTTCACCATGTACTCAATTTAGATTTCTTTTTATTTTCTAAACTCATTTTTTTTGGTCAGATTTTCATTACATTTATTCATTTAGAGAGAGTGTGTGTATGTGTATTCATGTGTACATCAGCACAATCACCCGTGTGTAGACACAAATGTGAGACAGAGCACACGTGGAGATGAGAGGATGTCTTGAAAAAAACAAATGAAATCGAATTCATTAGGTTTAAACCAAACTAATGCTAATGTTTCAGTTTCTGAAAACTTCCTACATGTACACAGTGTGTGATGGGTGTATCCAGCCCCAGATTCCCTTCCTCTAGATCCCTCCAACTTCTCTTCTATCTCATTCTCAACTTCATCTTCAAGAACAACAACAACAACAAAACCCCAAAACAACAAACCACTAAATGAGGTTAGTGTCACCCATCTACATTGTGTGTGGAGTCCCCTATTAGGGCAGTGGTTCTCAGTCTGTGGATCTCGACCCCTTTGGTGGGGATAGAATGACCCTTTCCACAGGGGTCACAAAATCTGTATATCAAATATTTACACTATGATCCATAACAGTAGAAAAATTACAGTTGTAAAGTAGCAACAACAAGAATTTTATGGTTGGGATGTCACCATAAGACAAGGAACTGTTTAAGGGATCACAGCGTTAGGAAGGTGAGACCCACTGCATTATGTCATAGGCAATTTTCAATGACTGACCTATCTCTACAAAGAATAGGAAATCTCTCATCCAGCAGCCATCAACTGCCGTTAGCTGCTCAGATAGGATGAGGTATCCAGTGCCCCTGCTTCATCCATACTAGAATTTTATCTCTTGGTGTTGATCTTGCAGTGATATTGTTCAGGTGACAAGAGCCACTGCCTGTTCCTGTGTGTGATTGCCAGCTCATCAAATTTGACAATTAGTACATCAGCCCAATAATTTTCTAAACTTTTTAACAGATTTTTTTTTAGCTAAAAATTCATATATGTAGTGGGCACTATGGGTGGCAAAGGGAGAGAGTGGGTCATGTGTTTCTGAAAGAGACTTGGCCTGAAGTGACAACGCTTTGGCTCACTGACAACTTCTCATGAACTACTCACTCCTCTAGGGAATGAACAGGTCTAAACAGAGTCAGCATGACAATTCTTGGATTTCTCAAGAGGCTGGCAAGAATTTATGAATGAATTGTCACTTTTTCTCTTGCAATCTCCTAGCAAAGCTTAGAAGTCAGCTATTCCAAGCCATAGAATACCATTTACTTCTCAGCCAATGTTTTTCCAACCAGATGTCATAGGGCTAAGTCACTCACTAAGCTTGCAAAATGGTTTGTACCTGTAAATTTATGCATCATTTTAATTTATGGAAGATTTTTTCATGTTTTTCTCAGAGTTTCAGGGTGACTTACACATTTGCTTTTTCTACTGTCATGTGAAAATTTCACAGCCCAAGGATGCGTCATCATGCAAAGACAAATAAAAGTGATACCAACATGGAAATATCCCTCAAAAACTTCAAACTAGGAAAAAAAACTATTGGGAGGGGGAAGTTTTAAGTAGAAGGACTAACATGATAAAATTCAAAATTTAAAAAACAAACTTTCTTGCCAAGAAGCGGAAAATGGAGTGGAGGCTGTAAAAGGTTGCTAAGAAATTAGAGCAGCAGCAGGGAGATGGAAGAATAGGGCCTGTAGAGCAGGCCCCCCCAAACTAAACCAAACAGTGGTATAGGGAGGAGTACCAACCACCTGAGAACCCATTCAAGGAAGAATATTGTGACAGGTTGAAAAGAAGGGAAAGAAATGATTGAGAGGCTGAGAAATGATTGAAAATGAGAGATGGTTTAGTTGTACACTGTTGGCTGAGCAAGCATGGGGACTCGAATTTAACCTCTAGAACTTAATTAAAAATATCAAGGATGGAGATACCTCCAGAAGATCTTTTAGTGTAGAGGATTGTTTTAGCAATTCTGGGTTTCTTATTATTCCATATGAAGTTGAGAATTTTTCTTTCCAGGTCTGTAAAGAATTGTGTTGGTAATTTGATGGGAATTGCATTGAATCTGTATATTGCTTTTGGTAAGATGGCCATTTTTACTATGTTAATTCTGCCAAGCCATGAGCATGGGAGATCTTTCCATCTTCTGATATCTTCTTTAATTCTTTCTTCAGAGACTTGAAATTGTTTTCATACAAGTCTTTGACTTGCTTGGTTAGGGTTACTCCAAGGTACTTTATGTCATTTGTGATGTTGTTTCCCTAATTTCTCTCTCAGCCCTTTTGTCTTTTGTATACAGGAGGGCTACTGATTTTTTTTTAGTTAATTTTGTATCTGGCCACTTAAGAGCAACAGTTAAGTCATAAAAACTGCATGGTACTGGCATAGAAACAGAATGGTGGAACAATGGAACCGAACAGAGGATCCAAAAATAAACCCACACACTTATGGACACCTGATCTTTGACAAAGATGCCAAAACCATACAATGGAGAAAAGATAGCATCTTCAACAGATGGTGCTGGTCTAACTGGATGTCTACATGTAGAAAAATACAAACAGATCCATATTTATCACCATGCACAAAACTGAAGTCCAAGTGGATCAAAGACCTCAACATAAAACCAGACACATTAAATCTGTTAGAAAAAAAGTGGGGAATACCCTTGAACTCATTGGCACAGGAGAAAACTTCCTGAACAGAACACCAACAGCACAGGCTCTAAGAGCAACAATCAATAAATGGGACCTCATGAAGCTGAAAAGCTTCTGTAAAGCAAAGGACACCATCATCAAAACAAAATGACTGCCTACAGATTGGGAAAGAATCTTCACCAACCCTTTATCTGACAGAGGGCTAATATCCACTATATATAAAGAACTAAAGAAGCTGAAAAACAGCAAACCAAGTAATCCAATTAAAAAATGGGGAACAGAGCTAAACAGAGAATTCTCTGTAGAGGAATATAGAATGGCAGAGAAACACTTTAAGAAATGTTCAACCTCGTTAGCCATTAGGGAAATGCAAATCAAAACGACCCTGAGATTTCACCTTACACCCATCAGAATGGCCAAGATGAAAAACTCAAGTGACAACACATGCTGGAGAGGTTGTGGTGAAAGGGGAACCCTTCTCCATTGCTGGTGGAAATGTATACTTGTATAACCACTCTGGAAATCAATCTGGCACTCTCTCAGACAACTAGGAATAGCGCTTCCTCAAGATCCAGCCATACCACTCCTAGGCATATATCCAAAAGGGGCTCAAGCACACAATAAAGACGTTTGCTCAACCATTTTTGTAGCAGCTTTATTTGTAATAGCCAGAACCTGGAAACAACCCAGATTCCCTCAATTGAAGAATGGATGCAGAAAGTGTGGTACATCTACACAATGAAATAGTACTCAGCAATGAAAAATAAGGAAATCATGAAATTTGCAGGTAAATGGTGGGACCTAGAAAGGATCATCCTGAGTGAGCTGTCCCAGAAGCAGAAAGACACACACAGTATATACTTACTCATATAGTCATATAACATAGGATAAACCTACTAAAAACTGTACATCTAAAGAATCTAATCAAGAGAGAGGACCCTGACTAAAATGCTCAATCCCCATCCTGAAAGGCAAAGAGGATGGACATCAGAAGAAGAAGAAAATAGGAAACAACCTAGGAACCTGCCACAGAGGGCCTCCAAAAGCCTCTGCACTGCATACAATGAAAGCAGATGCTGAGACTAATGGCCAACTGTTGGGCAGAGTGCATGGAATCTTATGTAAGAAGTGGGAAATAGTAAGAGCTGGAGAGGACAGGAACCCCACAAGGAGAACAACAGAACCAGAAAATTTGAACACAGGGGTCTTCCCAGAGACTCATACTCCAACCAAGGACTATTCATGGAGATAACCTAGAACCCCTGCACAGATGTAGCACATGACAGTTCAGTGTCTAAGGGGTTACATAGTTATGGGAAGAAGGACTGCATCCGACACAATCTGATAGGCCTGCTCTTTGATCACCTCCCCCTGAGGGGGGAGCAGCCTTACCAGGCCACAGAAGATGACAATGCAGCCAGTCCTGATGTGATCTGATAGACTAAGATCAGAAGGAAGGAGAAGAGGACCCCCCCATCAGTGGACTTGGGGAGGGGCATATGTGAACAAGGGGGAGGGAGAGTGGGATTGGGAGGGGAGGAGGGAGGGGCTTATGGGGGTATACAAAGTAAATAAAGTGTAATTAATAAAAAAATAAGAAGAAAAAATATCAGTGGACTTAGAAAGGGGCAGGGAGGAGATGAGGGAGGGTGAATGGGATTGGGAGGGAATGAGGGAGAGGGCTACAGCTGGGATACAAAGTAAATAAACTGTAATTAATATAAAAACTAAAACTTTAATAAAATAATATCTGGGTCTGGGGATAAGGACCTACGATCCCAGAGCTAAGGAGGAGGGCAGACAGGTGGACCCCTGGCCTTTTCTGGCCAGCCAAACCAGCTGAATCCAAGGGAGAGACCTTCTCTCAAAAACAGAGGTGGAGACTGAAGAAATCTAAAGTTAGCGTCTAGCCTACACTTGTACATGAACCAATACACACATACACTGTCCAAAAGTGACCTCCTCTTTTTTACTTCTAGGCCATCTTCTTTCCTCATCAGGTCCTTCTAAGTCTAATCCTTCCTCATCCGCAATGGAGCACCTTATATGTTACTTCCGTGGGGAAGCTTTTCCTAACCCCTATCTAGGTCAGGGAACCTGTGGACTCTCAGAGCTGTGCCTATTTCTCCTTATGAATGGTATGGTAGTTGCTTTTTATTTTCCTGTATCCTTTAAAAGACTACCATCTTTGTGGTCTGAGCTAAAGCTTCTACAATCCGCTTACCTCCCCCTTCTAGCACACTGTCTGGTATCTGGTAAGCACTCAATAGACACCTGTTTGAGAAAGAGCTAATGGACTTCGTTTTATATCAATATTAATATCTATATATCTAGATATTCCAGATTGGGAGAATTAAAATACCATGATAATGATATCTAAGACAGTTGCCTCTCTCCCTCCACCAATTACTAGGGAAGACAATCTTTGACTGTATGGTGTTCAAGTTTTTAACGGTGATTTGAGAACAAGTTTTGCTTGTTATATTCATTCATCTCCACTTTGCATTTCATTGTCTCTTGACACCTTAGGCCTGGTACAGCTATCTGGTCTTTTAAATTTGTAACTTTATTTTTAATTAGTTTTTATTTTGTGCCCCAAACACTGCTTAGTGCTACAAGACAGCAATAACCTGAAGGTTATTGATGGTCATGGAAGCCATGCAATAGCAGTGGGCCTGCGCCGGCAGGGAGCCCATGTGAAAGCTTGCACAGAAACACTAGAGGACATGTTCTGAGACTTCCGGTGCTCTCATGGTCTCAGAAGCAGCTCACCACAGGGAAGCCGGAGGCTGTTAGTAGTAAAACCTTCTACTTGACATGTGTCCAGGGCTTCAGCTGGAGCACCTCCCACAGAGCTGTCCCTGCGGCACAGTGTGGTTGGTCCCCGGGTTCTTTCTTTCTTTCTTTTTTGAAGTTCAGGAGCTTCTGTTGGCAATTTAAGTAAATTGGGAAGAAGGAAAAAGAGCCAAAAAAGCTGAAATTCAATCTTAGAGAATGGGTAGCAGGGCTATTGTAGACACTGTATGGGGTTTTTGCTGGGCAAAGTATATGACAGTACACACACACACACACACACACACACACACACACACACACACATTCACTTTCCATACTGTTCTTTCATGTAAAATGCACATACATCATAATTTCACTTCTTAGGCTAATGTAAGAATATTTTCTATACCATTGTGACTGTTGTCATGTCTAAAGATTATTAACACTTAGAAGCTGTAGATAAGGTGGCTCCCTGTCTTCTTTAGGACTTCAGGTACAGCCTTGAAGGGGATTTTGAGAACAAGTATTGAAATAAAAATCCAAATTTCATGACTCTAGCTAGTTTTAAAATTCTCTGATGGAAATAAATAAGAGATTATAATGCCCCACAGAGAAGCTCAGCCAAATTAGGTGCATGAGAGAAGTTCCCCTGAAAACAAGACACCAAGGCTGGGGCTGATAGATGAGCAGGGTGTGTAGTCACAATGGTGGGAACCCTAGTCTGGGAGAAGAGAACTGGGTGGAAGTATGGAGAAAGAGAAAGCGTCCAAGCTGAGGCTCTCACTGTGCTTGGCAGAGTGGCTGTATGTAGGCAGTACACTGTGGCTCTGGATGACCAAACAAAAGGGAAAGATGAGGGGGAGGAGAAGCAGGAGGAAACGGAAAGGAGGAGGAGGAAGAGAATGAGGAAGAAGAGAAGGAGGAGAAAGAGCAGAAGAAGGCCACAGAGTAAGCAGGTCCAGCTGACGAAGGGTAGTCTAAAGTCTCAAGGAACTGGACTTGATCCATAGAGGCAAAGAGAAACCCACACACTTGGCATTTTTAAAGAGCGGGTGTGGACAGACAGGGGAATGAGAGGGGTGATAGTTTTATGAGATTGTTCAGGAGACATCTCTGGAGCTTGCATCATAGTATTAATCATGGAGGCAGAGCAAAGCATGGAGGTTCTGAAGATGCCTCAGAAGAACAAGTATGAGGAACTGGTGGCCTGTGGTTGACACCAGAGAGAGGACTTCAGGATGTACAATGTGTCTCTGGCATGAATGCTGCATGGTAATGATGCTAAGGTGTGTGTGTGTATGTGTGTGTGTGTAAGTTTGTGGAAGGGATAGGGAATTTAGGTATAGCCTGAGCTGGTTTCGCAATTGCTCAATAAGTAGATATGGTATCAGTTTAGGAGAGTGTCTGATCTGAGAAGGAGACATTGCAATCGAAGAAGAGACATGCTCCCTTAGGAAGAATGGATGAGGAACAAGCACTGGGCTCTGAAGAACTCCAACATGGAGTTTTGTGTAGATGGGAAGAGCCAGTAAAGAAATGGAGAGGGACCATCAGCGTCCGTGTGGTGGGAGGCATGTGCAGGAGAACTGAAGTAGTCCTGAGTTGTGACTTCAATGAAACAGAAGCCATTGCTGACATCGGTGAAGGTTTTGCTAATGAAAACTTAAGCCACACTGGGGTGGGTTAATATTAACAATACATACTCTGGGCACATGCAGAGCTAAATGTTAACGTTATTATAGTGATCACAATAGTATCATGATGTGGTTGCTCTTAATCATCTAGTCCACAGATGAGGAGACTGAGACAGACATGACTGTCCCAAGTCATGTGTCAGAAGCACAGCTCAGGCTGTCATTCTCCCGAACGGTGCAGCGTCCTGTCTCATCAGCATGTGTATGAGAAGAAATACAGTGTAGGGAAGTCGTTAGAGCAGCTTAGCTGCAAGCAAGGCAATGGGCAATAGTTGGATACCCAGTTCCTACCAGAGCAATATCTGTAAGGCAAGAAGAGGGTAGAGATACTGCCAGGAAGCATCCAGGAGGGAGACTGATGCTACAGAGGAATGAGGTGGTAATCAATGGAAGATTATGGAGGAGCTGGGGTGGAGGCATGGCTGAGCTTGGGTTTGGGGGACTGACTACTGGGGAGGAGAAAATGAGTGTTAGACTGCAACTAGCTAGGTCCTTTTCTTTGTCCTGAAAAAAAAAAAAACGTGAAAGGCATAAGGAGAGTGAAGTGGAGGGGTGGGCAGAGATGCAAGCAGCATCACAGAACCAGCAGCAGCAACCCAGTGACTCCAAAATCCCAGGGTAAACCGCAGTGCTTGCAGTACGACTACGGGGAGGCTGAGTGCTAGGGAAGGCTCACATACAAAGTTACCTGGCAGGGTTAACAGTGATCCCTGTGATTTCTGATCTCCAGGGACTCCTAGCATGACTGAGAACCAGCCCTTCTGGGTGGGAGAGGATAAAACTCAATAACTACTCAGAATTGAGGTGGATATTATATTCAGACCTTATTTTATTTTATTTTATTTTATTTTATTTTATTTTATTTTTTTGTCCAGGTGCAGAGCCAAGAAACTCACCCAACCTATGCCCCAGTGATCACTCTGAGGGACCTGGGGCAAATTCTCAGCCATGAAGTCCTCAGTTGTCCACAGAGGCATCTTGCTAGAATACAAGAGAACAATGCTTTTCTAGCAAAGTGCTTGTGAAAAACGAGCAGATTGGAATAATGGGAAAGCAATGACATTCTCAACTCTCAGGAGAGAGCTGAGCTCTGGAAATAACTTAATACGTGAACCATAGGAACATTTCAGAAAAAACAAAAACAAAACAAAACAAAAAGCCAAAAACACTTTCAACATTCTTAACAGGCTGCCGAGAGACAATCACCATGAAGGAGGATCAAGACCCCTGAGGAGAACAGGGCACAGAATGAAAATAAAAAAGTTTGGGGAAGAGAAGGAGACTGCAGATATGCAGGGTTTTGTTTTGTTTATTTTTTATCAAGAGAATGAAAGACTTTCCTGAGGTCCCTATACATTCATTAGTCTTCACAACTCAGAGGCAGACGTTCATTCTCACTTTATAAGAGGCAAACACGAGGCGAAAAGAGGATCAGGAACTTTTTCCAAGATCTTAGGAAGAAGGGAGCTATACAGAGGATCCAAAATGTTTTTACACTCACCCCTAAGCTAAGTCTAACCTCTAAAGAATATAGAAATGTAGAAGGGCACTGGGCTCCTGCTCCTCAGTGACTCAGCACACAGAGAATGAAAAGACCAATGATGGCCACTGCTCGGAGCTCTGGTGATACTGTGGCCAACATATGCCAGTTTCTTTGTTTACTGCATGTGTGCATTGTATATGTGTGTGGTGCACGAGTGTGTGTATGTGGGCATGTATGCACACTCACATGTACATGTGAAGGCTAGAGCAGTTTGTCTGCTGTCTTCTATCGATTTCTACCTTATTTCCTTGAGATAAGGTCTCCCACTGAACCAGAAGCTCTTCATTTTGGAGAGGCTGGCTGGCCAGCAAGCTCTCAGGATCTGCCTGGTTCTGCCTCTCAATACTGGGGTTAGAGACATCTCAGGCCTATGCATAGCATTTCACATGTGTGGAACTCCAGTCCTCACAGTTACAAAGCAAGCCCCCTTTCTTACCCACTGAGTCTTTTTCCCAGACTGCCATTTCTCTGGTCTCACGGAAACTGCCTAACTTCATCTCTCTTTCCTGATGGGGCACTGAGGACCACAGGGAGGCATGGCTGGTTCCTTTGACCTCTGACTATGACAGAACACCATTTCCAAGAGTTGTAGACTTCTCTGCTACACAGGTTCCCATGCAGCTTACTCATCCTCAGAACACAAATGGAAAACCAGCATGCTCTCCCACGGCCGCCCCTCCCCTCACTTGCCATGGCCCTCCCGGCTCAGATGTGAGACACAAGAAAAGCTCCCTAGATGGCACTCCAGCCTCAGCCCCAGCGTTTTCCAGAGATTCTCTCACACTTGCCTTTAGTGAGTGTGTGAAGGTGCTTCCTTCTCAGGAGGCTCCACAGAACTCAAACTCAGTTAGTAACCATACTTTCCCATCCCCAGCTAGGCTGGGAGCAGAGAGTTGGGGAGATGGTCATGGTGAAGCCTGGGGCAGCTTTGATAGTGGGGAGAGAAGCACAGTCCTTGGCTACCCTATCTACTAGCCCAGGAGAGCTATCTCACTTTCAGCCTGGGCCCAGTACTGCAGTACCAGAAAATCAGAGAAAAAAAAAATCTCAAGTACTATGAAAAACATAAACGTCAACATGAAAGGCTGTTATGGTGGAATAAAAGGTTCAGGTCAAGCAGGGAACAATGCATAGCTACATCTGGTTCTTTGACCAGAACAACTACCAGTTGTTCATTTTTGTTTAACTGGTGAAGAAGCATCCCCTTGAATGGAACTTTAATGTGATTTAATATACTCACTCATATAAACATACAACATAGAATAAACCCACTAAAATCTGTACATCTAAACAAACTAAGCAAAAGAGAGGACCCTAACTAAAATGTTCAATCCCCATCCTGAAAGGCAAAGAGGATGGACATCAGAAGAAAAAGAAAATAGGAAACAACCTCGGAACCTGCTACAGAGGGCCTCTGAAAGCCAGAAGAAAACAGGAAACAACCTTGAAACCTACCACAGGGGGCCTCTGAAAGCTTCTGCAGTATAGACTGTCAAAGCAGATGCTGAGCCTGATGGCCAACTGATGGGCAGAGTGAATGGAATTTTATGTAAGAAGTGGGAAATAGTAAGAGCTGGAGGGGACAGGAACTCCACAAGGAGAGCAACAGAACAAGATAATTTGAACATAGGGAACTTCCCAGAAAATCATACTCCAACCAAGGACTATTCGTGGAGATGACCTGGAACCCCTGCACAGGTGTAGCCCATGGCAGTTCAGTGTCCAAGTGGTTTACATAGTAATGGGAAGAGGGACTGCCTCTGACATAATCTGATTGGCCTGCTCGTTGATCACTTCCCCCTGAGGGGGGAGCAGCCTTACCAGGCCACAGTAGAGGACAATGCAGCCACTTTTGATGAGAACTGATAGACTAAGATCAGAAAGAAGAGGAGAACCTCCCCTATCAGTGGACTTGGGGAGGGGCATGCATGCAGAAAGGGGAGGGAGGGTGGGATCGGGAGGGGAGGAGGGAGGGGCTTATGGGGGGATACAAAATGAATAAAGTGTAATTAATAAAAAATTTAAAAAAATTCCATTTTCTTTCTGATTTTTTTCTCATGTCTAAGAATATCATGTCTTACAGTACACTTTAGTTTTCTTGTCAATTTTTTTCTGTATGTCTGAAGATAGTGCATGTAAAGAGAAATGTGTTTTCAGTAAGAGCTTGAGAAAATATAGAAAGGTGCCAATAAGAATCCGGGATTCTGTGGCTGAGGCGATTTTAGTGGGACATAGAATTCAGATCTGAGATTGGATGATAAAAGAGAATTCACACTGAATTCTGATTTAACTTTCTTTTTATGTTGGGAAGTTGTTTAATGAACACATTTGGGATAATGAGATTTGGAATATGGAATCTGTCTTAAACCATCAGGACTGTGAGATGATAAAAAGACTATTTTCATGTCCTTTAGAGTTGTTTTTTGATTTCTAAAGTGAAGACTGTGTGAATGAGGGAAATGAATCACAGAAAGGGAACGAATTTAAAATCCTAACTGAAATTCTCAAACCACCAGGAGGAACGCATTAGAAGCTTTTATTGCTGTTTGCAGGAGCTTCTGAGAACTGACTGCAGTGAACGGGAAAGTTTTTTACTGTGATGGAGGCCTTGCCCTCTGGGCCCTGCTCAGAAGCACCAGACACCCACAGGCCCTGTGGGTTCGTACCATTCTCTTCCGTAGTTTCAAAAAGGAAGGGGATTCTAAAAAGGTGAAGCACGGGATCTGGGTTGCACCCCAGGAAAGGGTCTTAATCCCTATACTTGACCACACTTTATGTTTTCTTCAAAACACACAGAAAAGCAAAAACACACACAATAAATTCATCCATAGAACTACGCTTCACACAGGAGGAGACAGCAAGGGCATACTTAATGGTGTGAACTCCAAACCAGGTGTGTGGGCTCACCCTATCATGTTCGTAATAGGTTAGTATTAGGAAAGCTATACATTCTCTGTGAGCTTTCATTCCTTCTCTGTGAAATTGGTAAGAAATACCTACCTTGTAGAGTTATCTGAAGGAAGTAAAAGGGCACTTGAAAAACATGTAGCATGCTGTTTGTCTCTAAGGTATAATAGCATGATCCATGATAATCAGTGGTCTGCTGCAGGCCAACAGCCCTCTTCTGTATGCTTAGCATCTCACTAAAGAATACAGACAAATGAAGAGGGGGTGATGGTAGAGGGGAGGTGTATGAGAAAAGAGGGAAGAGTTCCTCAGAAATGGACATGAGAATAATTGTCTCTCAAACATTTGAGCAAGTAAGAGAGAAATTCGGTAGCAGGCAGACATGCTTCTAAGGAATCTAGAGGATGCTGAGCTTGGAGAAGACCCAGATGGAGCTGAGGGATGCACAAGCTCAGAGGTGACAGTGAGTGAAAGTGTTGCTTCCTCTCACCTTCTCAACAACCCTATCTAAACCTAGGAGGAGAGCAGACAAAATGGAGAAAGGAGTCATAGGAGATTGGAAAGGTAGAGTCTAACAGGAGCAGCCAGACAGCCTGGCCAGCAGCCCTGAAGTACAGTCAACTCCCTGTCCTCAGCACTGTAGAGAAAACCCGTTTGTTTTATAATTAGCACAGGATAAGGGGAATGGTTTCTCCCATCTTGGCATGAGGTTCTGGAATGTTCAGTTACAACACTGGTATGCTATCAGAAGATTTCATTTCCTGAATCTTTCACTGGTGTGTCACTGGTATGTAGGGCCTCGAGACAGTCTGTAAGGGAGAAAAAGCCAGTACCTTTATGACAACAATTAAACCCTGGTATTTATATACTTTGACATGACTCGAAGGGCATTGTTTAGCTTTTGGCAGAGCTATGAATGCCTAGGGCAGAACACCAAAGAAAAAAGTCTACTTTGAAAGCTCTCTCAGAACAAATCTGAGGGAATTCGCTGGTTAATGCAAGTACATGTCTAAACAAGTATTGGTTTGCTGAGGGAGTCCACGGGGCTGGCAAGCTTCACTTGGCACAGAGAGCACGAGTAATGCTTCATTTTAACGAGGGATCTTGGGGGTCTATAATGAGGACTGTGTGGTATTTCCCATGTGTCTCTTTGGAACGCAGGCTGATTGCATACACTGAGGAAGAAAAGTCACTGGAAAGAACATGGTTCCTGAAACCTCCAGCTCTGCAAGATCATTTACTAGCACATGACTAAATTCTCAGAAATATATCACAGCTCCCAGAGAGAACGTCCCTGTATCTCACATGAGCCAACAAACTGCAGTGATGAGCTTTTTGGGGAAGAGTGCCGGCTTTTAAGGCCAATGGCAGCTCCAGAGAGCATCCCTGAATGACTGTGCATCTTTCATAGTTGCTTTAGTTGCTTCTTCTGAAGCGAAGAGCCTTTAAATATCAAGTTCATACTTAAAACACATATAAATTCATTTCCAAGATACAACATTATTTATTTACATTTCACTAGCAAGACAAATCTCTTGGACTTTTTCTATCAGAGAAAGTCAATATTTAAGATTCTGGGCAGGAAAAAAAAAAACAAAAAACAAAAAACAAAACAAAAAACCTCAAAAAACAGAAAGTAAGTGATTAGGAAAACAAACATCCCAAGTCCCCATGAATAATCTTTCACTAGCTGGTATGTCTGAAGCCAGAAAGGGTGAACTTTATTTCCTGCTTATTCCGAAACCTAGTCTCTGAATATCACTTATATCCAGCCACATATTAGGATTTCCTGTTCCTTTCTTCGCAGGTCTTGGATATTGCATTATTGTTTATGCAAAGTGTGCGAAGTCCTGTGCTGACTCCCCTCTTAGCGAACTTTAAGCTGGCTGAAGCAAAATGCTCCCTGGAGCCTGAGTCTCCCAAAGAGCTCAGGGCTTGAGCAGGATAAGAGTTAGAGGCTGAGATTCATAGCCAAACTTTGATCAGAGTGCAGGCAATTTTATGAAAGAAGGGGGATATAGAAAGACCTGCAGGGGACAGGAGCTCCACAAGGACAGAAATAAAAAATCTGGGCACAGGGATCTTTTCTGAGACTGATTCTCCAACCAAGGACCGTGCGTGGAGATAATCTAGAAGCCCTGCTCAGATGCAGCCCATGGCAGCTCAGTGTCCAAGTGAGTTCCCTAGTAAAGGGAACAGGGACTGTCTCTGACATGAACTCAGTGGCTGGCTCTTTGATCACCTCCCCCTGAGGGGGGTGCACCTTACCAGGCCACAGAGGAAGACAATGCAGCCAGTCCTGATGAGACCTGATAGACTAGGATCAGATGGAAGGGAAGGAGGACCTCCCCTACCATTGGACTGGGGGAGGGACGTGGGAGGAGAAGAAAAAGGGAGAGTGGGTTTGGGAGGGGCTATAGCTGGAATACAAAGTAAATAAAGTATAATTAATAAAAAATAAATTAAAAAAGTGTTAGTTGTGCAGTGTTTGAAACAATGCTAGCCAGTGCTCCCGCCTGAAATAGGGGCCAGTGACCCACAACTGAGGACAAGAGAGTTCCAAGAAGCAGAAATGCTCACAGGAGGAATCACCTTGCTCTGTTAATATATCAAAGGGGACTTGGAATTACACAGGGAAATGAAAAATTATCTATATTAAGATAAACAATTACATCAAAGTGTTGAAACATGATAAAGGGTGAGGTTAATAGGAAATAAACTTATTAGGCAAAAATTCTTATCAGACAAATTTGTCACCATGGTTGGGACATCAGAGTGCCCAAGAGATCACATGGAGATGTCTCATGCTGTATGTACCCCAATATTCAAAAACAAATCAGTTAAATACATCCTACTTAGGATAATAATTTTGAAGTAGGTTTTAAGCAGATCAATAAAAAAATGTACATTTTTCACTCACAGAGGTTCATTTGCTTTCACTTGTGTTTGTTGCAACCTCCACTCCCCCAACAAAAGCAACAACAAAAACAAAATCCCAGGCAAAAGAAAAAGCCTTTAAGCTATAAAACTAGTGTCCAAGAAAAATATTTAGTTTGAAAACAAGTTGAAAAACGTAGCCTTGGAAGGCGCCTGCTTACATGGGATTGTTCGACAAATTCCTGCTGTGTGGGGTTTGGCATATATTTCTAAAAATATAAGCATCTGGGGAAACAAGACAAAGCCCAGGTCTTGGACTAAATGAGGCGCGCAGTGTGAGTCTGTTAGTGATTATGTCCATAATGCAGATGTGCCCAAAGTTAGCAGAATCTAATACAGTATGAGTGTCAGCAGGCTTGGTCCTTACCATAATATATAGCCCATGGAGAAGGTGCATATGGCGGCGAGCCCGCTGCTCCTGCTGGGATATTGATGGTGGGATGTCCTCATCTCGATTAAGATAAAGGGCAAAACCGTCGTGTGCTGGAAAAGAACAGGGAAGACTAGATTCTTATCATTGCCTCTTTACAGTCGTTTCTCGCCAACAGGAGAATGAACAGTATAAATTCCCAGGAAAGACCCACAACAGATAGCACTGCATGGCTCTCCTGTAAGAGAATGGATGTAAAAACATGTAATGTAGCATTTGCTCCATTAGTGAGTTTTTTTTCTCTATCCCTAAAGTTTTGGGAATTTTATTTTATTTGTTACTTACAATAGAAACTTTTTATAACATAAAAGGACAGAAAGAAAAACAAAAGGACGACCAAAGAAAAGACAGATGCAAAGAGACAGTTAAGCACATTTTTATGCTTAGCTCACTCTGCTTTATATGGTCCAGGGGCTCTAGGGAATGGTCCTGCTAACAGTGGAGGTGGGTCTTCTCTCATCGATTAATATAATCAAGATAACCCCGTTCAGGCCAGAATGAAGACCCATCTCCAGGAGATTCTAGATCCTGTCAAGGTGACAATGAACAGTAGAAATCACAGTGTATGTGCTATTCTTTTTCCATTCTATGCATACATAGTTAAGATCATGCTGTGACTATATTTTATTTTAGGCTTATCACAGCACTGCAGTTTAAGAATAGTTTAAAATTTAAGTATTGTATTAAAGTTTTAATATATTTTAAATATTTGAAATTTTAATATTAAACATAATATTTAAAATACATAAACTTTGTATTTATATATGTTTCATATATTATGAAAATAGCATAACTTTTTTCCTTTTATTGAAAATAGATTTTTTTCCCCATATAATATATCCGGACTACAGTTTCCTTTCCTCTGCTTCTCCCAGTTCTTCTTCATCTCCCACCCCACCTGGATCCACACTGTTTCTGTCCCTTGTTAAAAAACAAATAGGCATCTAAGGGATAATAATAAAATATAACAAGATAAAACAGAACAAAAAAAATTGGCATAGGACAAAACAAAAAACAGAAGGAAAAGAACCAAGAAAAAGCACAAGAAACAGATATAGGTGCAGAGAGATACCCATTCACACACTCAGAAATCCCATTTAAATGCAAAACTGGAAGTCCATACGATATGAGCAAAACCTGCAAGGTCATTAATTAATTAGTTAATTCATCAATCAATTAATTAAAAAACAACAGAAGCCCTGACATCATCTGTCTATAATTTTAAATAAAAATGTTTTCCTGTGGCCTTTTCAAACATCCTGTTATTTATCTTTCTTCCCTGCTTACCCTTCCTCCCCTACATTCAGTCATGTCCCCTCTGATTTTTTCCCCTTTTCTGCCTTCAAACACTGTGTTCTATTATTAGCCTCCCTGGAGTTCCTTCTCCAACCCTCTTCTCCCCATGTTCCCTTTCTACTTTCCTGGCTTCTGTGGTTAGCTCCGGTTCCATATTCCAATCTACAGATCTGGAGGTAGTATCCACAAATCAGAGGGACCACATAGTGTTTGTCTTTCTGCCTCTGTGTCACTTCTTTCAGTATAGAATTTCCTAGTTCTATCCATTTTTCTGCAAGTTTGATGATTATATATTTTTTTGCATCTGAAAATAATTCTATTGTGTATCTGTGCTACGTTTTCATTATCCCTCTGTAGGCAGAGATCCAGGCTGCTTCTATTTCCTGCGCATTGTGAACACGGCGGCAATAAACACAGTCAAACACTTATCTCTGTAGTAGGATTTTGAGTTCTTCAGGTATATGCCAAGGCGTGGTATAATTCTGTCATATGATATGCGTGTTTTTAGTTTTTTGAGAATTCTCCATATGGATTTTTATAGTGGCTGTACTAGTTTGTATTCCCACCAAGAGTGGACAAGGGTTCCTTTTCTCACATCTTTCCAGAACTTACTGCCAGTTGTCTTCTTGATCTTAGCCATTCTGACTGGGGTCAGATAAAATCTCAAAGTAGTTTGAATTTCACTGCCTTCCTTGCTAAGTATGCTAAACATTTTCCAAGATATTTTTAAAATCATTTTATAAAATTCCATGTGTTTCACGATAAAAAGTCCTAGAAAGAATAGGGCTGGAGAGAGCGCACCTCAGCATAAAGGCTATATGTAATAAGTATTCACATCATTCCTAAGCGGGGAACAACTTGAAGCTATCTTATTAAAATCAGGAAAGAGACAGGGCTGTCCACTGCTCCTGCTCCTTAGAACATACTGCTTGAAGGCTCACCTAGAGCAGTTAGGTACAAGAAGGAATTAAAAGGATCCAAATAGAAAAAGAATTCAAATTAGCCCTATTTGCATGGCACATTCCTTAAAATTCTACAAGAAAAATTTGAGAAATAACTATCACTGTCATCAAAGTGGTAGTATACAAAATCCACTTACAAAACCCAGCCATTCTATATACCAATAATAAGCACACTGAGGAAAAGACCATGCAAACATTGTTCACAGTGCCCCAACACAATCTAGGAATAAACCTAACAGAGGTGGTAAAAGGCCCCTCAATGGAAACTTTACATCTCTGAAGAAGGAAACCAGGAAGATAATGGAGAATTTTTTTTAAATTTTTTATTAATTACACTTTATTCATTTTGTATCCCCCCATAAGCCCCTCCCTCCTCCCCTCCCGATCCCACTCTCCCTCCCCTTTCTGCATGCATGCCACTCCCCAAGTCCACTGATAGGGGAGGTTCTCCTCTCCTTTCTGATCTTAGTGTATCAGTTCTCATCAAAATTGGCTGCATTGTCCTCTACCATGGCCTGGTAAGGTTGCTCCCCCCTCAGGGGGAGGTGATCAAAGAGCAGGCCAATCAGATTATGTCAGAGGCAGTCCCTCTTCCCATTACTATTTTTAATATGCCATTTTAGAAGTTCTTTTTAGAATACCAGTTTTGGCTTACACTGCTTAAGATGTTCTCTTAATCAGTGAATGTTCTCAAATCTATACACCCAATTCCTGTTCTTGGGCAGTAAGTGGCAAAAGGGTATCATCTTTTTATTTCTTAGGCATATCATGATGACATCCTTTCTTCTGGGTGTTAGGTTGCTTCCTCAGAGTGAGCAGCAGCCAAACCTGCAAGGCTCCTGACACACCACCTTAAGTCATGTGTGCAGCGGCGTCATAAGAGAAAATGATGTTGAATTTGAGGCAGTTTGCACCTGCACTGTGGAGTTGTAGATAAGACATGTGAAAGGAGAATCTTTTTTTAAAAAATATATTTTTTGATGAGTAGCTAACCTTACAATGAAATATTTATTTTTTATTTTAATCACAGGTCATTCACTTGTATCCCAGCCGTATCCCCCTCACTCTTCCCCCCCTCCCTTCCTCACCTCCTCCCTGCCCCCTTCCGAGTCCACTGATAGAGGAGGTCCTCCTTCCCTTCCATCTGACCCTAGCTTATCAGGTGTCTTCAGGACTGGCTGCAATGTCCTTATCTGTGGCCTAGCAAGGGTGCTCCTCCTTCGGGGTGGGGGAAGGAAAGCTCAATGAGCCAGTCATTGAATTCATGTCAGAAATAATTCTTGTCCCCCTTACTAGGGAACCCATTTGGATACTGAGCTACCAAGGGCTATGTCTGAG
This sequence comes from Psammomys obesus, assembly GCF_907164565.1. Taxonomy (NCBI): domain Eukaryota; kingdom Metazoa; phylum Chordata; class Mammalia; order Rodentia; family Muridae; genus Psammomys; species Psammomys obesus. The sequence goes on along the minus strand of NW_026596089.1, from coordinate 2,075,162 downwards.
CAGGGGTTATAGGTTATATCCACGCATGGTCCTTGGTTAGAGAAACAGTCTCATAGAAGACCCCTGTGCCCTGATATATTTGGACCTTGTGGGGCTCCTGTCCCCTCTAGGTTATACTAACTCTGCCTTCTTTCATATGATTCCCTGCACTCTGCCAAAGGATTGGTTATGAGTCTCAGCATCTGCTTTGATACACTGAGACGTAGAGTCTTTCAGAGGCCCTCTGTGGTAGGCTCCTATCCTCTTACTTGTTTTCTCCTACTTCCAATGTCCATCCCATTTATCTTTCTAGGTGAGTATTGTTCATCTTACCCCAGAACCTCTTTCTTGATTATCTTCTATAGGTGTACAGATTTTAGTATGTTTATCCTATCTTACAGGTCTAGTACCCACTTATAAATGAATATATACCATGTGTGTCTTTCTGCTCCTGGGATATCTCACTCAGGATGGTTTTTTTCTAGATCTCACCGTTTGCCTGCAAAATTCATGATTTCCTTGTTTTTAATTGCTGAGTAGTATTCCATTGTGTAAAAGTACCACAATTTCTGTATCCATTCCTGTGAAAGGAGAGTCTTAAGGAGCCAAATGGAACATTCCTTTCTTCTGTCTGATCCCTACTGTATATACCAGGCGCGGTGAGTTAGAGCAGAACTGGAACTGCCCCTCCTTCACTCAGAAGGCTAGAAGTGTGAAAGCCAAGTTCCTGGATCAAATCCAAAGATCAAATGCTCTTGGTATGGAACTCTAATAGTAAGGTCTTAGGGAAAATTGCATGCTCTCCACATACCCACATCCTTCACCCATGAAGCCATTTTTGAGAACACAAATGTTGCAGAACTGACAGTGGAGTATGTTTCAGTTCTATTTAGCACCTTTTGAACAGCCACTGAAGAATCTTTGTCCTGGTCTTACTATATTGTTTGCATATTCAAAGAAAAGGCAGGAAATATAATGTTATGATTGTCAGATTCTAGCATTTTAGCAAGATGGAACCAGGTGGCAGGTAGGTGTTGGCAGATAAAAGGCATGTTGAGGATATCAAAGTAAGAATTTAGGGGAAAAATTGGCTCATATTCATGAAAAAAAAAAACCCAGAAAGATATAGTTTTGTAATAAGTATAAAAGTGCTGGGCATTCCTGGACTCAGCATTCTCTTCTAGCTCTCATCTTATCTAAGAGTTTTCGTTAGTAAGAGTGTGACATTCTATGAGTATAGGGTGAGTGGCTCCCCAGGAGTCCAGCTTCATATATCACCTTTACTGTTATTATTTTGAAATAGTACCGTTGTATCCGTGCTGAACTATGCATGAGGTGCTGCGTACTAATGCAAAGAGAATATATTTTGTTGGTTTTTCCTTATAATCTAGTTACCTTGGATGACACTGGCTGGGAATTTCACCAACAGTTTGAGCTATCAGCAGTAATATTGCAGTATAAAAATCAAAATGCATGTCTCATCAAATGTTACACAGAAAAATGTCTACAAATTACACTTTTCTTTTCAACACAATGTTGACCCTGAAGGCCTGGGTGGGTTATAAGTGACAGGGATATGATTTAGGCAGGTTATTTCAAAGAAATTTCAAAACTCTACTTCTTTAGTCATTGATCTAAACTGAGTAGAAAATGAGCCACTTTTCTATGAACTTAATGTAAACAATCAACCCAAATATGCTCAATTTCTCAGTTACTTTCTTGTCTCATGCATGCCTGCTGATGATCAGATATTATGCTTGACAAGGTGAGAGTGTGCTTTGCTGAAGCCAGACAGGAAGTGGTTTGAGAAACCACTGCATTGCTGGCATCCTCCGTATGAAAAGTGGCCAATGAGTTCTATCAGTGACATGACTACTGACAAAATGTCTTCCTGTGGCTAGCTTCACATGTGAAGGTGTGGCTAGTGGCAAATTCTAACCGAAATGTTTTTGTTTGTTTGTTCATTTTTAAAATTAACATAAGATTTCATCATTCATAATTTACAGTCTTCCACTTAAACATAGTCTTACTTATAAAGAGTATATACTGATAAAACACAGTGTCAATTATTTATCCCAAATATGAATGTTGCCTTATAGATAAAGTTTTGTGAACTAAAGACAATTGTAAGTTATGTATGTTCTTGCAATAGCTGAACTGGAATGTCAAATATGGAGCAGCAAAAACTCCAATGTCAATTTACTCCTAGGTAGCACTCCAAGGATTTGAGCACCAGGAGATCTTTTCAATTAGGAACAATGCTGCATGAGAATGGAGAGCTTGCATTTTGTTTGCTGGGGTATCTGTAGCTCTTAGAAAAGGCATTGGCATATAGGACATCTGATAAGTATTTGTTGTGATAGTTAATCTTTGAAGCCATGTTCTAAGAGGATACTATTAACTCCATTCCACAGATGAGACAATAAAAGGCTCAGGTTATATTTCAAAGATCATCCCAGAGATGCTGGGTCTAGATGTATGATTAAAGCAAGGCCATTTCAGCCCACCTCCAAATCTTTTTTTTTTTTTTTTTTTTTTCATTAGAATCACAAGTGTGTATGAACCAAGGGCCTTGTATATCCTAGGCAAATGCTTTATCACTGAGCTATATCCCTCTTTTTATACCTCCTTTTACTTTTCATTTCAATTTAACCTAGAATGGCCTCAAAGAAGCTTTGCAGTCTAAGCAGACCTTGAAATTTTAATTTTTCTGCCTCAGCAGTAGCAGGAAGTAGCAGGAATTATAGAACCGTGTCCTCAGGCCTATTCCAGAATTGTATTTTAGAAAGACATCTGAGTTGAATAATATGAGACTTACTAACTCTATGGCAGAGATTTTTGGGCATTGTCATCCAATAAGCCATTTTAGTTAAAGCTCATGAGAACCCACAAGGGTGCAGAAAAGTGAATTGTTGTTCTTGCAGCATACCATCATCTCAAAAACAGTAAACAATAAGACTAGAGAACATGAAGCCATAAGACAGTGGTGTGATGACAGTTATGGGTAGCTGGAAGCAAAATGAAGCATGATCTGTTTCCTAAATATGAGTAATCACTGAAATTCCATAGTGTTCTCAGGTAGATGTAGACCCACTTGGAGAAAGAAACATGGAAACAGTCTGGTCAATAGCTCTGAAGAACTGTAGTGGCCTGTTCTTTGCAGTTATTATGACTTGGATGGGGTTTGTTCTCCAAGTGTTGGGAGATATGGTCTTCCAGGTAAAGAAGCAGGGACACTGGACCTTAATGAAGTGGAGACTAGCAACAATTCCTCATGCCATTGGAGGCATGCTCTCAGAAGGATTTAGGAAACCCCATCCTTTGTGCATAGAAATTTAGTCTCTTCCATCCACTAACACTCGAGCTTGAGATATCACCTATCCTGATGTTATCATCAGGATTGACTCTCCAGAAGTATATGCTAAATACTTCACTTTATAAAGCTTACCTGCCTTAGGTAATTAATGAAAGCTGAGAAAAGAGACTAATACAATTGTTAGTGAACAACTCCTAAGTGACTGTAATTTGACTTGTTTCTAAGTACTATCAGAATGGTTGACTGCAAAATGAGTCAATACTTTATCTGATCAATATCGAAGCTCTGTCTTTGGATCTACTGGTCTAAGATATTAGCAGTTATTATGTACCATACTCTGTCATCCACTGTTACTACTGATGATGAGTTGTATTTGGAAGATTGTATCTCAAATAGGGAAACATGAATCTCTCATGGGCTATTGCATGTGTATTTTCTTAATGGGTTTGGACCGGTTCCAACTGACATGATCTGACCAACATCTTGTGGCAAAGTTGTAACACAGAGTGGATACATGGGGGAGAGCATCCCCGACACAAAGCAGTCCTCAGGCCCAACAGAGGCATAGATACATAGAACAACCATGATTTATATGTTAAATGATGAGTGAAGTGATGGAGGAGGAAAAAGAGTGCCTGCAGAAAATGCTCGAAAGAACATGATTCAGTCATGCAGGACAATTAGAAAGCTGGCCTGTGGGATCTACTGTGAGTCACGTGTCTCCTTACAAAGACTCCAGGTGCACACTCTGAAGCTTTAAATATTATTTGCAGAATAAGGGGACGGACTGACTCAGTGCCTGTCAAACTTCTGTCAGGAAGCCTAATGTTCTGAGTTTACTTTGCACATATATCGTGACTGGGGATCTACAGTTAGGTACAGTAGACAATAATCCAAGTCCACAATACTTTTTCAGGGACCCAGCAATACATTATTAATTACTCTTGAAGCCAGAAGGAAAAGTCAGACTTCAGAGTTGAAGATTATATTCACTTTTTCCAATGCAGTCAGAACAACACACACCAACAGAAGAAAAGCTCTCTACACACAAAATGGCCAAGACCTAAATATGCAGAACAAGGCTTTGCCACACCTATTGGATTTTAAACAAACAAAACAAAACATTTTTTCCCTCATTCAACTCACATTTTAAAAAAATATATATCTAAAGGGAAACTACCCAAGCCTTAGAAATGGAACATCACTTGTCATAAAAGAAATTAACCATAAAGACAAATACAATAAAATTAACCAATCTAAGGTGTTCACCAGCCCTGTTTGCTTACAAGACCTTGTATGTATTAAAGAGGTATGTGAAGTATGATGGGGCATTAAAGACACCTTAACACATAGTAGAGTCTTTCCTAACAGAATCAAAAGGACACTGAACAGGGAATTATCTTTGACTATCTGATTTAGTAACATTTAATGCCAGAGCTCTGTGCCATACAGCTTACCTTGCATTCTCTTAGATCTACAGCTGTAATTAGGATCTTAAAGTCCTGCAAAGGGTCACGTGCTAAAGGCCTGGCTCCTGGCTTTGGGCTATCAGGATATGGTGGACATGTGAAGAGGTGGCATCTGGTGGCAGGTGTTCGGCTAACCAGGAGGGAGCACTAGAAAGATACTGTCAGGCCTAGGCCTCCTTCTCTGTCTGGGCTTCATTTCTTGGCCATGAGGTAGTTAGTGGCTTTGCTCTGCCTCACATTCCTGCCAAGAGCAGCAGGGCCAGCTAATTATGGACTGAATCTCCAAAACTAAGAGCCAAAACAAACCTCTTCTCTTTTAAGTTGATTATCTCAGAACTTTGTTAGAGTGGCCATGAATTGATTAACACAAATACACAGTTTGTACACTGGGATAAACCAGAATAGGTTGGAAAAATTCTAGTTGTACTTTCTAACTACCAGATTGTTTGTGAATGGATGGTTTTTGCCAGAAATATGGAGAGGCGTGCAAGAAGCAAGTTAAGGTACTTATGTAGGAAGAACGGACTGTTATTCAATAGTAGTAAAGAAACCGGTTTGCACTGCACATAGATATAGATTGCAAGACCTTTATGACTATCTGAGATGTCAACCTGAAACTTATACAGAGAGAAGTTAAAACAATATTTATTATTGACTCAGGAAAGGATATAACTATGTATGATGGCACAAAATCAGGGGCAGAGGGATGGGTGGACTTGAGGACATCTTGAGATTATTGTATGTCCTAGAACTGACAGCTGCAATCAGAGCACCGAAAACCAAAGATCTGTTAGTAAGATTCACCAATTCTTGCCCATTCCCTAGTTGTTCTCTTCTGTAAAACAGCCCAGCCCCCATAGGAGGGTGACTCTTTCTTACCATGTGGACACTAGGCAAATGTTATTTCTTCAATAGAAGCAAATCCAGCTTTGGAATGAGACACATGAGCAGCTTAGTTCAGTAATAAAGACAAGGTAGTCTAGTGTACCCCAGTATTTATCCCCAGTGCCTGGAGAGCATAGGCAGGCTCCAGAGAGTTTCCCCAGCCACAGGTACATAATTTAACGAGGTAAGTGTCCTCTTCTTTGTAGGGTGTCTATGTTTCTTACATCCCTATGACAATAGATGATCACAAATCAAAGGAGGTATCTGCACCGTGCTTGTGAACATCCTGTGTGTATATGTGTCAGTGTGCACCTCGCTGCCTGGTGTACGCAGACTAAGGGTATGCACAGACATGTGATTGTCCCTGCCCGAGAGGATAGGCTAAAGGATCCCTAATAAAGTACATCAGGCTTACAGGTCCAGCAAAAATAAAGCAATGAAACCCTGCCCTAGTGCATAAAAATGGCACACCCAGATTACAACTTGAATTTTCTTCTTTTATCACCTTGGTCACTTATATACTAAAAGAGGAATAAATTGAGAAACCTTTATTTGGTAATAAAACAAGAAGAAACTTCCAGGCTTAAAAATGAAGTCATATAATTTAAAGTGATAGAATGGGCAACATCATAAAAATGGAAGAATCACAAGGTACTGGCTGCTTCACTGTCCAAATGACTTCTGGAGGCCGAACAAAAACCTAGTGTTGGAGAAGTACAGGAACAACTTGTGGGATCACTGCGAATTCAGAGCCAGAGATGGAAATAAGACCCTAGACATCTTGGAAACAAACTGATGTAGGTCCATGTGTGTAAACTAAAGTTTTGAAGGTGAAGTGGGATGGGGGAGGGGTGGGCAGACACACAGGTGTTAAAGGCCCTACAAGGCTGATGGCTGATAAGAACTTTTGTGATTGTGGAGAGCAAAAATGTTGCCAGTCTGAAATCTGTTTATTTTAGGCTTCTTCAATACCCATCTCTGCATTTGCCCTACTATCCTGGTACAATCCTTTTTGGAAAGAACAGATAAAGAGCTAGTATCTACCAATCAAAAGAGTAAAAAAAAAATGTGATCACAAAATACCTTGATGTATGACTTTTTGTTCTGTTATTGTAAAAATGTTACAACATTGGGCATGGTACTTGGGGTGACCCGAATTGGTGTTTCTGGGCCATCGCCCCCCATGTTTGCCTCCAGAACAAGCTTTTTCTTATTATCTTTGAAAGAAGAGCTGTGTTTTCCTATAGGAAGTAGCAAACCCTAAATCTTACTTCTCAATCTGATTGAATGTTTTATTCTAAAATTATTGTTATTAATTCTATGAGCTGGTTAGGTCAAGGTGTGCCACCCCACCCTAGCAGACATACTTCAGAGTCCACAACAGAAGGAACTGCCGGCTTCAACTACTGCTTTCCCCAGTAGTGACACTTCCTCTTGTTATGGCCCTTTCTTTCCTAGAGGTGGAGGAATATGATGTAGAGTCGTTCTTTTTTGATGGTATCTTTGTGGCATGGTGTTGACCATCTGTTCCTGCTAGCTGTGTCATCAAGTTAGATGACTTACACAGGCGCAACCTCCTGATCGGAAACGAGATTAGAAATTGTGACCCAGGGTCAAAACCATAGGTTCAGGTAGAACCAACACATGTGTCAGAATGTACCAGGCAGCAGCTGACTTCTCTATGACCTAAAGTACTCAGTTTCAGAAACATTCAGCTTTGACGTCAGCTCCAACAACACCTAGGGTATGGTTTTAATTACTGGAACAAATCAACTAAATAGTGTCACACATTAAACACAGACATATATATGTTTAGATCATGGAAATAATTATACCAGGACAGTAACAGACAAGAGGGGCAGTTTTCAAAGATACATTTACATGTATTTTTAATGTGACTTTTGCTGAACCTTCCTAATAACTGTGCTGAGGTGCTGGCGGTGTGTGGCATTACATTGGGAGGTACCACTGACTGTCCTGTGCATTTTCTCCTCATCTGCAGCCCAGCATCTTGTGGCCCAACAATTATAGGGATTTTGTTTTTTTCTTTTCTTTTTGAGAATGTATACCAGTGAGTGCACACTGTACTATAAACTGTTATAGTGAATTTCCTTTAGTGGCTGAGCTTTCACTTCTGGGAACATCCCACAATTAGCATGGAGAGTTCTCACAGCCTTTAATTGCTATCCTTAGACTAAAAGTGATGAGTGTGATGAGTTACAAGCATAGGAGACAAGGTTGCCAGACCTTTGCTCCACCTTGGTAGATCAAGGAAAGATTTCACACAGCATTAGAGCGCTGAGCTGGGTTCCTCCAAGGGTCTAGGGGGCAACACAATAAGGGAAGGAGTCAGTTGACCAGAGCAAAAATAAGCCACTGTGAAAGCATAGCCCAGTCCACAGGGGATGTTACTACTGTATAACCTTGGAACACTTGAGTGAAGTGAACAATTAAGGCAGCTGTAAGCTGAATCATGGAGGATTTATTCTTGCAGAGTGCCAAGTTATTCTTCCTCCAAGTTTCTGCTGTGGAATTTAAAGTACATGAAGATAAGGGAAACCAACTGGATATCAATAACAGAAAGTCAAATCCAGAGGCAGAGTGGAGGATGGGACAAGACGAGGAAGGACTTATTTGCCATGATATGTCTCTCTCTGGCTTTCTGGCTTGCTACTGTCCTGATGGGTTCTTTTGCTTGTTTGTCTGTTTTTGTTTATGTTTTTTTGTTGTTGTTGTTTGTTTCTTCTTTCAAGGAAGGCACTTAGTTCTCCTTAAGGCTTTTTTTCTTGGTATCCTCCTAAGCCTCTCACCTCATCTTTCCTACCCTCTGGTTCCTTACCAGAGGGTAAAAGTCTCTTTTCTCCATTCTTCCCTCCTTAACCTTGATAATATATGCAACATGAAACAAACAAACAAAAAACAAGAAAAAGATGTAAAAATTGCTGGTCTATAATTTTGACTAATATCCATTTGAACACATGGAAAGGAGATTATTCCATCCCTCTATATCTATAATGCTTACCCCATTTTTAATTAATTCCCATCTACTAAGCTGAGATATGTTGAATTTAGAAGATAATTTTTACTCTAATCTTATTTAATTTACATGAAAAATTCTTGCACAGTGGTTAGTCTCCCCTTCAGTTTTCTACCTGAGGAACAGAGGATCAGGAATTAACATGTTAATTATAGTATGGGAAGAATTCCCACTTGTTGCAGCCAGTGTTTACTAGGATCTCCCTAACTCCCAAACCCAGGCTTTCAACTGACACACATACTTCACGTGTTCTTCTGTTCATTCGTTTGTGCATTAGCTTAGAAAATATTATAGTGATAATGCCTAGCCCAGTCCCAGGTACTTAGAAACTCATCACATAGTAGGTGAAGATTCTTAATGGTCAGCTGTCACTGGGTATGCCTTTTAATTAGGCAAGTACAATCCTGAAGTCTCTTCCGTGGAAAAGATCTAATTCATTATGATTGCTGGCATGAGATCCCATGATAAAATGCCTTATGCAATGTCTACAAATGATGATTGATTTTGTGAATTCCTTTGTTGCATGCCAGGGGCTGTTCACATAGATTATAACCTGTTTATTTCTCACAATAATCCTCTAAGCTATATTCATTATTACCATTGAAATCAATTCCATTTTGTATAAAATAAAGCATAGGAAAATTGCTCAAGTTTATCCAAGTGGAAAGTGCTGGATTTGAGCTCTGGTTCAGGTAGTCTGAAATCCAGGTCGCTATGAGAGCCTTTCTACACTGCTCTCTGTAGGACACTGGGAAACACAATGGGCTAATAGTTAATGGCAGATCTTTTATTAAGGAAGAGTAATTTCCCTTGCCATGGATGTGTCCTAGAGAAAGAACCTGTAGCTTTGCCTTATCTATTCAGGCTGGCAAGATTCCAGGTGCTCATGACTGCCTGACCTGCATTTGAACATCTGAACATTTTTAAAAAATTAATTAATTCAATTTACATCTTGATCATAGGCTCCTCCCTCCTCTCCTCCCAGTCCCACCCTCCCTCTAGCATCCTTTCTCCCTCATTCTTCAGAATATGAAGGCCCGCCCCCGGACACCCCAGATCATCTATTCACATGAGTATTGAGTTTGTCTTCCTCCCCCATGGTCTGACACACACTATCTTGCTTGCTTTTTAAAATTTATTTTTATTTTTGTTTTTATTAATTACAGTTTATTCACTTTGCATCCCCTCTTAGCTCCCGCCCCCCTCCCCACCCAATCCCACCCTTCCTCCTCTTTCCCCACCCAATCCCACCCTTCCTCCTCTTTCCCCACCCATGCCCCTCCCTCAGTCCACTGATAGGGGAGCTCTTCCTGCCTTTCCTTCTGATCCTAGTCAATTAGGTCTCATCAGGAGTGGCTGCAGTGTCTTCCTCTGTGGCCTGGTAAGGCTGCTCCCCCCTCAGGGGGAGGTGATCAAAGAGTAGGCCAATCAGTTCATGTCAGAGACGGTCCCTGTGCCCATTACTAGGGAACCCACTTGGACACTGAACTGCCATGTAATAGCCAGAAGCTTGAAACAACCCAGATGCCCCTCAACTGAGGAATGGATAAGGAAATTGTGGTACATCTATACAATGGAACATTACTCAGCAATAAAAAACAAGGAAATCATGAAATTCGCAGGTAAATGGTGGGAACTGAAAAAGATCATCCTGTGAGAAGCAGAAAGACACGCAGGGTATATACTCACTCATAAGTGGATAACAGACATATAATATAGGATAAACATATTAAGTCTTAAAGAAACTAATCAAGAAGGAGGACTCTGGGTAAGATGCTCAATCCCCACTCAGAAAGGCAAAGAAGATGAACATCAGAAGAGGAAGAAAACAGGGAACAGGACATGAGCCTACCATGGAGAGCCTCTGAAGGGCTCTACCCTGCAGGGTATCAGAGCAGATGCTGAGACTTATAGCTACACTTTGGGTAGAGTGCAGGGAATCTTATGAAAGAAGGGAGAGATAGAAAGACTTGGAGAGGACAGGAGCTCCACAAGGAGAGCAACAGAACCAAAAAATCTGGGCACAGGGGTTGTTTCTTGCCTGCTTTTTCATCAGAGCATGCTTTTTTAAAATTTTTTATTTAACTTTTATTAATTACACTTTATTCATTTTGTATCCCTCCCATAAGCCCCTCCCTCCTCCCCTCCTGATCCCACCTTCCCTCCCCTTCTGCATGCATGCCCCTCCCCAAGTCCACTGATAGGGGAGGCCCTCCTCTCCTTCTTTCTGATCTTAGTCTATCAGTTCTTATCAGAAGTGGCTGCATTGTCATCTTCTGTGGCCTGATAAGGCTGCTCCCCCCTCAGGGGGAGGTGATCAAAGAGCAGGCCAATCAGATTATGTCAGAGGCAGTCCCTCTTCCCATTACTATGTAACCCACTTGGACACTGAACTGCCATGTGTTACATCTGTGCAGGGGTTCTAGGTTATCTCCATGAATAGTCCTTGGTTGGAGTATGAGTTCATCAGAGCATTCTTGATGCACCTATGGAGAAGCAGAACTCATAATGACAGAGTCCTGTAAGCAGAGGAAGATGAGAATAACTCTAGAGCACTAACACAGAGAACCACTCAGCTATGGATGAGCCTTTCTTGTTTCTTCAAAGGCCTGTGCTCCTTGAAAGTATTTTGAATGGCAAGAAGAATACAGGTAAAAAAAAAAAAAAAAAAAAAAAAAAAACAGCAATGAGACACATATAGGTGGCAGGGTCCAGGAAAGCAAATATTCCTTGAGTGATGACAGTACCACAATACTCCCTTCAAGATCCTGAGGAAGTACTTTTAGTTGGGACTACTGAAAATTGAAATGCTGAGAAAGAAAGGCTAACACATTTAATAGCATGCACAACACACAATGGCACACATCTGTGCTTTCCCGGAAATTATTTTCCCAGCAGAAATGACTCATCAGATGTAACAGCATCCTCCAGTGTCAGGGTTTGGCTCTAAAAAAACTACTTGATCACTGGATTCTATTTTCTAACATCTACCTGCTACTTCCAGATTAGCTGCTATTTAGCACTGCCTTCAAAGTCCACAGGGTGGGACCCAACTAGCTTTGTAGATCAATTTCTTATCACTCTTGTCTAAAATCTCTATCACTAAAAGACCCCAGGTTTTCATGTGCTTGTTAGGTTCAAGGATCTGACTGGATATTTGGTATCTTTTATTTGCTCTACACCTCAAGCAGCTACATTCTGCTCATTGATGTAGGGCTCATATTTCTCACAATAGCATATGGTAAGACACTGAGCTTAAAATTAACTGAGGTTTATGTGGACACTTCCAGATCGACATTTCTCAAGCTGCTGAGGTTTTATGTTCTCTCTTTAGACAATAGGACCTCAAGAGAGAAGCTTTCCAAAGCTCCGAGTTATAGCCTGGAAGGAAACAGCCCCAACAGTCAAGTGGACTGCTTATGAATTTGTGTGAGTAAGGAATAAATTCTGTAGGGTCTACCTATGGAGAGTTCTCTGTTACACTGCTAAATCTTAGGATAAACTGGCCTATCCTGACTAATGCAAGTCCAGAATTCCAAACTTTTGCTAGAAATATTAGGCCATATTTTGATTTGCTATATACCTACATGAGGATACTGGGTGATTTTATATCAATCCATAATTATGATTATATAAATGCATCCATAATGTGTTACATAGTACTATAATCAGTCTGCGGGAAGGTGGCCTTGTATACTGGGGGTGGGGGCACTTTAAGAATATATTAAACTAAATAGACTACAGTATGCTCAACTTTTTTGTAGTCTCTAATTTCTAAGTAATTTCTAAGTCTCACACCCTTAAACATATCTTAATTTTCATTAGTTTTTATTAGAATTCCACCTGCAATTCATGAGAAATAAAAATGTAAGTTCCTGAGTGCAATATATACCGAGTTAAAAATATATTCAGTTTTAAGGGGTAAGTTTATAATTGTGCATTATAGAAAACAGGAGAAATATTTTACTTCAAATTATAGTCATACACGACTAAATCAGGAAATAAAAGCTTCACATGCACAAAGTATAGAGACACATTCACTTTTGGAGTCAATAGTAGCATGCTTCTGTCGCTGTTTGCAATGTCACTGTAGCTCTCTGTCAGAACAATGATCTCAGAGATTCTAAAGATGCGTCCTCATCAGACCCTCCAGGCCAATGATTTCAGATGGTTTTCATTCAGCTTGTTTACCATCAAATAAATGTTATTTTGATTGATTAGCAAACAACTATGAGCAGCAATAAGCACAATTATGCCTGACCTGGAGACATTAGAAAATCTATAACCCAAGCCTGTGCAGCCTGATTTCAAATGTCAAATCTGACTTATGAGAACCAGTTATAATCCTGCTTCATGCAAAAAGCATTAGGTTAATCTGGAGCAAAGGATTGTTGCCAAGCATACCCTGGCATAATTAATCAAGGATATTTCAAAAACGGATCGTCTCCAAGAGATTATTGATTTGCTGTCACGATGAGTTTTTCTTGTGGCTCTGCTGGTGCTCTGGAGCTAGGATGCGCTGGCACGCATTTCCCTGTCACTAAGCCTTGATCTGTCCTCCTGGACTCCTGCCTTCCTTGCACTGACATCTGCAAACACTCACACTTGACAGCCTCATGCCCGAGTGTGCTGGCTTCCAAGTTGATTAGGATTAGTTCAGATGGGTTTTGGACTAGTTTAAATATAATTGAAAGCAGAGAGTCAACAGTCTCAAGAGAGTAGCATGCACCCTCAAATGGCATGGTATTCACAGGGAATGTGCATGGCCATGTACATTGTGTGCATACACACACACACACACACACACACACACACACACACATGCACATACACACACCAGTGCAAAGAAGTAGTTAATGTATACACACGTACAGTCATTCACATATATCCACATACCTACATACACTCAAGCACACAACAGACCTATGAATACATGTGAAAACATGTAAACATATTCACCCATGTATATACACACCCATTAAATGTAAGAAAATAGATGCAAACACACATGCAAGCATGCTCCCAAGCACAATATATTTGCTATGCCCAACGAGGCAAGTATATACATTTGTACACATTTTCACTAAGCATATACACATATTCATATACACATATGCACACAACCATATATGCTCATATAAACATTTGCAAAATCACACATTCATGTATGCAAAGTCATAGACATACAAGCACATATGCAAACATGCAAAGGAAATACTCATGCACCCATACAAATGCACATATACATGCTAACACACTTAAAGAGTGCAGAAAGCTTCAGTTTTAATCTTCAAGGACATCTTTATCACCTATTAGACAAAATTAAAGTGCTTAAAGGTAGTACTGTTTTAGTAAGGGAAGCTGCTGTAACTTAGCTCTTTTGTACAATGGCATTTGATCAGAATGTCAGGACTTCTTAAAGCACAAAGTAGTAAACTCTTCCCCAAGATGACAAGGAAAATCAACGAGGTAAGAGACATTTAACTCACAGCTCAAAAACACTTTTCTTCTTCCACTTTGGTTTGCTTATGAGGAAAGGTGACTGATTTCAACATAAAGCAATGTTGATGGTTACAGAAGTACAGACAGCTGGACAGCAGGCAAGGCGGTTCCAGACCTTTTAGAATGGATAGCACCTCTTGGTACCCCAGGCACAGTAGCAAACTAGGATGTCTTTTCCTCATCTCTGCCTCTACACAGTACATGCCTTGCTTAGGCAACACTGAACTCACACAAATGGGAACTTTTCTTTTTGTGTGGAGGTGATAAGAAGCTTAAAACAAAAAGTCGTTCAGCATTCTCCAAATCTAGGCCAGCTCGAGGCCTCTGGACCACAGGCTGAGCATCTGTAAGACCTTGCAGCCAAGCACAGGAGGATGCTGGTATAGCCTAAGGAATTTGTGTCTATGTTTGTTTGACACACTTCTGTCTTCAGTCTCTATCCACCCTTTGGCCCTCTCTTCCAGTCCGAGTACAACACATACAAAGAAGAGCAGTCTGATAGTAAGCATCTTGACAGCTAGTGAATGCTCAGAGCCAACTTAAATCCATAAAACATGGACCAAGAAAGAGTCAAGGCCCCCAGACTATCACCATCAAGCCCATTTATGTGACAACTAATCCCCCAAAGTAAACCAATATTCTGACTTCAAAGAGCATGCAAATCAGGCCTGTGTGACCTCATCATGAATGGAATTACTCCTCTGCATCTTGCTTTGCTCACTACTATGTCTGAAACTCAAGCTCTTATAGTTTTCCGTTATCACTGAGTGAACTGTAGCTCCCAGAAGAAGCCACACCTACGTTAAATTTTTTTTTAGTCTTATTGGCTGAGTTTATGGTTATGGACAGTTGGAATATTAAAGAACCAGAGCCAGATTCTCTTCAGCTATCTTTACTGCCCTTAACAACCATATCTCCATTTGTAGTGTAACATCCTTTTCTCAGATACAACACTTTCAAATGTATTAACCAAACCAAACTGTTTCCAACAACCAACAGGGAGAAGGTGATCAGCAAGCCCATTAAGCCAAAAACAGAGATTCCTACCTTTCTCTAATTAACCCATACAGTGTCCACCCTGTATGAAATGTGCCTTGATTTATGACTTCCTTTTGTTCCATAATTATAAATCTTCATGCCACTATTTCCACACTGGAGTGGTTTTGGGGCAACATGAATATGTGCTCCAGAGCCATGGCCACTCACTTGGCTCAAGAAGAAGCTGTCTCCTATTCTTATGAGGGATGATCTGTTTTATCTCAACAATATCCTGCCTTTGTGTGACCACAAAATAATTTACGAGTCAATTCTGTCCCTTATGACATGGGCTTCTTTCCAGTTTTGTGTATTCAGGAAGAATGTGTCTTCTCTGCATTAGCTCTTGTGCATTCTTCTTTTGGTGACTGTTAGGGTAAAGCCATTTCCTCTGGGTCTTATGTGACCATCATCTTGGTGAAACATAGGTTACTGTAGTGGCCTACAGAATACTGGGATCCTTAATTATAAAGAGGATAATACAGTGAAAACTAGATTGCAGAAATGGTAAATCACCTACCCTATAGAATGAGATCCTTAGTTATGGGGTCAAGTAAACAGGATAAAACAGTGATAACTAGATCACAGTAATAGTAGTTAGGCTTTTAACACTCTTACAGAAAGAGTTGGGGTGCCTCTGGACCTGTCCCTGAGATGCCATCCAATCCCCATAGTTTCATATAATCTTGGGGGTGTGTGGTCTAAAGTAAGTATTCAAGAGAGGGATGATGAACAGGGGTCAGAACATCAGTAATGTAGCTTTCATGAGGTCATCTTGCATGCCTGGTGGGAGTTTGCAGTGCGGTAGCTACTTCTGAGTCACCCACCCCTTTCCAAGTAACCTATGGCCCATGCTCTGTAAGTTACTTCAATAAATCCATTGGCCTGATGCCGGTACCCTATCTGGAGCTAACCAATGTTTATTCAGGTTTCTCCAGGAAGAGTAGAGTTACAATGAAATTGTCTGCATATTTTCTTGAATATGCTGGTTGGTTCCAGGAATTGCTGAGTCATATGACATGATCATATGACACTTGACTTCAGAAACCAAGTAAAACAATAGAGCTTCACAAACTCACAGGACTGTTTCCTTCCTTCTGAGGACTGTGAGTTCTGCTTGTTCCATGCCTTTGCCGACACTTAATTTTTCTTTTAATTTCAGTGGTTCTCATGTCTATCCTTTAAGTTGCAAGGTTACATTTTTTCTTTATGTCATCTTTTGATTCAAGCTATCCAGACTCCCATGCTGTTGGAGGTCATCCACCAGATTCCTCAGGAACCTAGCTCTGAGATGGAAATTAGAAGTTTCTTAGGGAGTGTTCTAGAGGACTACCACTTTTCAGAGGGAAAAGAAGTCAGCCTTGGAAGAAGTGGGCTTGAGTACAGCCTCAACAAAGGCCCAAGACAACCTATCAGGGTCTTTGAAGTGAGGGTCAATCTCCAGAGTTAATACAAGTTGGTGTACATGGCCAGGTCTTTAGACTCTCATGAACAAGTTATAGGATATGGACTGACATAGGAAAGATGGTGTGGCCTTTAGTAAGGCAGTGCTTTTCATAAGATAACTGTTCTTGAAGGGGGCTTAGGCAGAAGGTTAAAACCTCTTGTACTCTCAGGAATTGGCAAAGTGAGTTGTTTCAAAATAGGGACCATCCACCAAACATGGTTACTTCTATACCAAGTGACACAGCTGGTTTGATTTTCTGCTCATAAAATCCACAGACTAAAACCTACAGCGAGCAGACTGTGATATGCACAGCAGGGCTAGGAGTTTGCCCATGTTACCTCGATGGATAGTTTTGCTTTTAGGAGGGAAGAAGGTGGCTAGCACATAGTAGAAGTTCCATGTTGATACCTACTGAATGTTGTTATACGATCCTGAATCTTCATGCATGGCTCAAAAGGCAAGCAAGCCTTTTGACATGTAACTGGATTGCCTGTCAACTCGGGCCTAGGTGACAAGTCACACTCTTCTAAAGCTTATTAGCCTCTCATAGCTATTTAACACTTTCCTCATCTGAATAAGACAGTCTATAACATCTACTTGTGAGCACTATGGTTCTGAGGCTCAACAGACAATGCCAACCAAACAACACCAGAAGCTTCAAGCCCCATGAGGGAGTGCTTGTAGGCCTGTGGCTTCAATGGGAGCCCAAACAGCAAACCTTTATTTCTATCTCTCCTTTCTTTCCATGACCTTAAGTTTTATTATTTTTACCTACCTTTCAATATTTTTTCTCCTTTTAAATTTTTATTAATTACAGTTTATTCACTTTGTATCCCCCTGTAGCTCCCTTGATCCTCCCTTCCCAATCCCACCCTCCTTCCCCCTTCTCCACCCATGTCCCTCCACAATTCCACTGATAGTGGAGGTCCTTCTTTCTTTCCTTCTGATCCTAGTCTATCAGGTCTCATCAGGAGTGGCTGCATTGTCTTCTACTGTGGCCTGATAAAGCTGCTCCTCCCTCAGGGAGAAGTGATCAAAGAGTAGGCCAATCAGTTCATGTCAGATACAGTCCCTGTTCCCATTACTACGGAACCCACTTGGACACTGAACTGCATGAGCTACACATCTGTGCAGGGGTTCTATCTCCAAGAATGGTCCTTGGTTGGATTATCAGCCTCATGAAACTGAAAAGCTTCTGTAAAGTAAAGGACACTATTATCAGAACAAAAAAACTGCCTACAGATTGAGAAAGGATCTTCACCAACCCTATATCTGACAGAGGCCTAATAGCCAGAATATATAAAGAACTCAAGAAGTTAAACAGCAACAAATCAGTTAATCCAATTAAAAAATGGGGTACAGAGATAAACAGAGAATTCTCAATAGAGGAATACTGAATGGTAGAGAAACACTTAACGAAATGTTCAACATCCTTAGTCAGCAGGGAAATGCAAATCAAAACGACCCTAAGATTTCACTTTACACCCATGAGAATGGCTAAGATCAAAAACTCAAGTCTTTCAATATTTTAAGCAATTTTATTTTACAAACCACACACACACACACACACACACACACACACACACACACACACACAAGTCATAATCCTCTCCATTTTGCCATGTTAATCAAAGCAAAAGATTCTACAGCTTCAGAACAGGATGAGATCAGAAGTGTGATGCACTGAATTTTAGGAGTTTAACTAAATCAAGAAACCCAGGCATTTTCATTAGCTTCAGCAGCCTGATCAGGGTGGAGATAAATTTTTAAAAATTATGAATTGACAATTTATAGTTTCCTGTACTTAAATTTAAGCACAGCTATGAACCATTTACCACATTTTTGTTGATCTCTTTCTAGCAGGTAGGATCCCAATGAATGACTAAGTAAGCTGAGAAATCCCTAAGGTATGCTGAGTGGAGAGCAAGTTACTTCACCCAGAAGACTTCTCCATTCGGGGAGACTAGATTTTGAAGTAAGGCAGAATTGAAGAGGAGGGAGATTGGAGAGATAGCTCAGTGGTTAACTGTACTTGTTCATGCAGAAGATCATAACTGGTTCTAAGCACTCACATTAGACAGCTCACAACCAATTGTTTGGGGGGGGTAGAGCTGGTGTCCTCTTTGGGCTTTCACAGGCACCCACAGGTACATACACATACATGTAACACATGTAAATCAAGTAAAAACAAAATCAGGGAAAGACAGGGAAAACTAGGGGGATATGGGAATGGAAATGTCAAGAATACTGACACATCTAAAAGAAGACGGACTCCAGAGAGAGTATTTTTATCATGATATTTTAAATAAAATGTTAAAATAGCAACAAACTATGCTTAAATCTTAAGAGTAGGTGACTTTGAGCTGAACCTTACTTTTTTCCCATTTGCAACCTTGCAGTTTTCTGGGACTCTCACAAACAAGGCTATAAGCTTTATTTATAGTCAAAACATATGCTTTACTTCCTTGTAACTCACACATAATAAAAATCCCTGTGACCTGTCTGAGATCAGTTCTTATTTTATAAGTCTGCAATCCTGACTAGCATGTCCTAGAAACCAAGCCATGATGTTATTCACCAAAAACAAACAAACCAACCAACCAAAAGCCTACCCCTATGTCTT
Organism: Psammomys obesus; assembly: GCF_907164565.1. NCBI lineage: Eukaryota > Metazoa > Chordata > Mammalia > Rodentia > Muridae > Psammomys > Psammomys obesus. The sequence goes on along the minus strand of NW_026596089.1, from coordinate 2,055,869 downwards.
GCATATTTACTGTCCTTTTTCTAAGAACTACCGCCACCAAGTCATGTTTAAATCTATGTTAAAACTGTTTCTTAATTAACATCAGGTTTCCTTCATTCTGACTTGTACTGAAATTCTTGTCGGTGGTGAAGCCACAAAGCCAGACCTTATCTTAGAAGAGGTCTCTCAAAATATCTTCCCAATTTTCTATAGGCAGCAGCATTAATCTGTGTCTCCTGATCCCAGTACCATTGGCATAGAGCTGAGGTGTCTGTCCACTCCTCCCACTTCCTGCTGCAGCCAGTACACTTCCCTATCCCTATCTGTTCTCACTTTCTTTGATAGTTAAGAATCCACTATATGTGGGTGCTACTTAAGAAGAGAGCAGGATAAGGTTGGGGCTAACTCTGAGACATGAGAATTTCTGTAGCTTCAGGTCTTGAAAAAGAGGAAGTAGCATAAGGAACAACTATGGGAGAAAGACTACTCAAAATGTTCAAAACGAGAAGCATTATGGGTTGAATGAACTAGGCATAAGCGCTAGTTCTTAGAACATGGGAGAGAGAGACTTACGGTGTGTGAAAAAAAGCACACACCGATTATTGCGATGAACAGTTTAGGGGTTATGAAGGAGAAACTGACTGAAAGCATCAGTTGAGTAAATAGATGTTTTGATTAATTCATGAAAATGATCCATGAGTAAAGAATGACTAGAAGGAATAAGGGTGATTAACTATTGTTGGCATTAAGGGAAGACAAAATCTCTGGACTGAGACAAGACACAGACTCCAAGAACTGTCTTCTCTACCCTAACTCCCCCAGGATGGTATCTGACCCCCAATCTTTACTTGCAGAATGTGTACAGAGATGTCAGAATCCTTCAGGTCCTTATGTAGGCATGCTTTGCAAATACAGATGAAGACAGGGAAGGGAAAAGAGAGCAGCAGAGGGGCAGGGAGGGGAGGGGAGAAGAAATGGGGGAGGAAGGGAAGGAGAAGAAAGAGAAGGGAAGGGAAGTGGGGGAGGGGAATAGAAGGAAGAGGATAGGAGAAAGTGAAGGGAGATGGAAAGGGAAAGAAAAGAGAAAGGGTGAAGCAAAATACTTTCTGATTCACAAGTGAATGGCTTGAGCTTAAGTGCTTTGAGCTCTGCTTGAATTGGGTCTTGATTGTATAGCCCTTGATCAATCAATCGATCAACTTTCCACCTTCTCTGAGGTATAACTGACAAAGGAAAAATGAATACAACTTGATGTTTTGAAAAATGTATATACTGTAAAATGATTGTCCAAACTGAACTAATTAATCAGTGCACGTAAGTGTGTGTGTGTGTGTGTGTGTGTGTGTGTGTGTGTAGAATACTCAAGGCCCACATATAAATACATGATTCACTATCCTTGATTAACTCTTAGCAGGTCATCTTGGGGAACTTGTGTTTAACAAGAGGTGACCAGGCCATATTCTTATTTTAATTTCCTTTTAATTCATCACCTTTGGGACATCACAGATGAGCAGGGTTCTAAGTCAGAGTAAAGAAAAGAAATGTTACCGAGTGACACTTAGAAGTCCTGGCTTGGTGACAGCCTGTCTTCAGGAAAGCAAATTAAACATGCATTCTAAGGCTGAGCTTCACAGCCTCTCAGGGACAGATGGGAAGAAATCAACGCAGAATCAGCAGACACAAGTGGCTCCTTAATGCATTTGTGTGGAGTGAGGGCATGCTGAGGGCTGTGCAGACACACTGTGGATGTGGAAATCACTACCCAGTGACCTTCTGTCATTTTAAGTTCACAGAGAGGGCAGAGAGATGCCTGGTCCTTTCTGCAGGTCTCTAAGAAATCCGTCTCTTCCCAGTGAAGTAGATTGTATGCAGTCCTTGCCAAACTTAAATTGCATCCATGTTACAAAGGAAAGAGGCTTTAGCACATTCCTTTGGGGAATGGGAGCAATTTATTTTGTTTGTTTCTAATGGAGAGGGTTAGTTCCAGAATCTCACTGTGAGGTCTGAGAATATGAGTTGAAGACCGCCAGGCAACAAGAGGGAGAGAGAGAGAAACAAGGCAAGTGGAGGCTTTCATGCTTTTATCGGGTGAGGGGACAGCAGAAACATCTAGTTTGAAAGCCAAGGCATGAAGTATAGTTCTTGAGTTTACATCAGGAATACATTAAGGCCAACACAGTACAAATAGGAGTGCTTTCCTGATTTAGAAAACAGGAGAGAGAGTTTGTATGATTGTGCACATGAATGTGGACAGGCATGCGTACACATGTATATGTGTTTGCATGTAGAAGCCACTGCTCTCCACCTTATCTTTTGAGGTAGGGTCTCTCAGTGAACCTGAAGCTGGCCACTTTAACTATTAGACTGGCCACCAAGACTCCAGATATGCCTGTCTCTACTTCCCTAGCGACTCTGAATCCTGTTCGTAGGTGCTGGGGTGCAAACTCTGGTTCTCATTGCTTGTGCAGCAGGCACTTCACTGGCAGCACCACCTTCCAAGCCCAGGTGATTGCTTTTGGTTTTCAAAGTGACCCGTGTCTGCAGCCCAGCAAAATTAACAGCAGCAGCTGTGGGTGTGTGTGAATTTATGTGTTTCTCTCCTTGTCACTCAAAAAGCAATATAGCTAGGCTCGTGGCTCCCCTGTCCTTTAGGAGGAAAGGGGATGAACATAAATGTGGATGACCTCGGTGATAATGTCAATCTGATAAAACTCAATTTCCAGCCTGAACCTGAGGTTGGGGTGGAGTGGGGTGAGAAACATGAGCACAGTTACCATCTACTGGTCCACGGAAAGCTGATTTTATACTATAATTGGCTCTTGAAGGGTGGGCTCTAATGCGAGAGGGCTGTTGTCACGGGAAGCAGCGAGCATCAGCACACCACTTCAAGGTTAACACGGGTGGCAGAAATAAGAAGAATAACATCTCCCCTTCAGCCCTCCCAAGCCTGTAATGAGACTCTGGTGGTTTCTCTGATATACAGCCCTTCTTTAGTTTCAGCAGAGAGCAGTGTGCTTTGGGTCTCAGAAATATTCTTTGATAGCTTCATGGAAACCAATCGATAACACACAGGTAACATTTTCTACAAGGCACATAAATCCTAGTCTAGGGAGACCAGCTGTTGTGAGACTCTGGATGGGTTCCAGCTTCCAAACAGGGAGTCTCAAGGAAATGATCCTGAATGTGGGGCTTTGTTTGGATTTCAATGGAACATAACCGGGTGACATCTGGTCCCCACCTTAGGCTGACTTGGCCACACTTCATCCGCATGGCTCTGGGCACCTCCTGCAGGGTTTCCTGTGAGTGCCAAGCACCAGCGCCCTGCCCGTCACCAGCTGCCAATCAGTTTTTAACAGTGGGGGACAAAAAGCAAACTTGGGGCCCTGAAGATGCCTGCTGGGAACAACGCATAAAAATGACTTAAAATGCAATTTGGATCCCACTATCCCACAAGTTACTGGACATGAGACAAACGAGAAGTACAAAAATAACTGACGGGAGGAAAAAAAGATCGGTAGAGAACAAGGGAGGGCTAGAAATGCGCAGTGTGGGGTACAAGCTGATGGAAAGGTAAAGAATGAGTGGAAGAACTAACAAACAGGAGTGGATAATAAAAACACACAAATGCACGTTTTCATGCTAATGGTTCTCACCTTCACTTGCAGAATCCACCGACCTTTCTTTTAAAATAAAAGCATCCAGTGATGTAAGAAGAGGTAGAAAGCATGTTGCTTTGTCCACTGGAAAAAGAATACACCACAAGCACTGTCTTGACAGCACATTAACCTGATTACCAAGGGTCTTAAACCCCATCCCAAGTTATGAAATCCATGATAAAGAGATAATCACCCACATAGATAAAAGAACCAAAACAAGATAGAACACAGATTTCCTCAGCTGCAGCAAAAACATTTCCCTTTGCTTTACACACTAGCAAAATTATGAAAAAGATCATCTTAATTATCTCTAAGGAGTAAATGGAACTTAAACTAAGACACGGCTACTCGTGGACTAACAAGATATAAAAATTACACACTAAAGAGTAGGTGATAGATTAAGTTTTATTGATTTTGCTTTTGAAACAGTCTAAAACAAATGCAATTATAATACCAACAACTAGTAATGCTGATCTTTCCTGTATCTGTTCATATCTGTGCACACACAGGTATGTGCCACGGCACATGTGTAGAGGTCAAAGGGTGGCTTGTGGAACTTAGTTCTCATGTTCCACCTTGTGAGAACACCTTTACCTGCTGATCCATCTTGCTGGTTCAGTATATATATATATATATATATATATATATATATATATATATATATATATATATATAATATATTCAGTACATATATATGTGAGATTAGTTTGAATATATAACATTTACTATTATTATTATTATTACTTTGGATAAATTCAAACCAATGAATACATTAGACCTGCAGAACAGGGAATATTTAAAGGAACAGAAATATGAAGAAACAGTGCAAGGCTTAGAATATTCACTGAGAAACATCTGTAAACGAGAGAGAAAATGAGAAAATTCTCAAATCAGGACTAAAGTAGGGTGAGAAAAAAACAAACCAGTACCAGATACACAGACAACAAACAGGGAAAACTGTTCAAATGAAAGTGCTGCAACTTAACATAGGTCACCCTTCCTCTCTGGGGCAACTGGTCTCTGTATGTGACGCTAGGGTAAGGCCATATTGACTTTTCAAAACAGAAAGACCACCACAGCCTGGCTGATGGTGCTTGTCCCCACTACTTTTCCCTTGCTTGTACACAGACATGACTCAAAGAGTCATTCCACAGTCCAAGTGGGTCTCTTGGGATGCCAGTGCCCTAATGAGTACTCCGTGGCCACCAACTTGACTATTAACCTCCCCTTATTTGTGGTGCTTGTTTTGTGAAGAAATACTTCAAGATAGCCATGAGTCGTTCTTGAGGAGTAACAGCAAAAGGAGAACACTAGAAAGGATTATATTAACTATTTATATTAAAGTGTTCTGAAAAGGTGACCACAACACCAAGGCAGGAAAGTGTAAATTGCCCGACTTTTGTCTGTGGTTCCATTGCAACCATTTTCTATTCCCTAAACTGGACCCCTGGGATATTCTAATGGGACCATTACTAATTGTATGTTCAAAATATCTACTTGTGAGATTATAAACCTTAAGAGAAAATAAGGAAGAAGTGGAGCAGGGGATGGTGTGGTTGGCAAACTGCTCCTGTACAGCATCATGACCCTATCTCAACTCCCCAGCACCACCAGAGCCAAAGCTGCTCAGTCAGCATGCCTGTAATCCAGCAGGGGGAGCACAGTGCGCTCACCAGCAGCCCGCCTCCTTCAAGGTCAGTGAGACCTCACCTTCAGTTAAAAAATAAGACAAGGAGAAATTGAGGAAGACACCAATGTGGGTACATGAGTTCACACCTACACAAACACAGGTACCCACACATAGACACACACCATACACATTCAAACACACATA
>NW_026596089.1:2022136-2050390 GCF_907164565.1 Psammomys obesus | reverse complement strand
AAACACACATACCACATACATACACTATACACAGAGACACACATAGCACACCACAAAGACACACATACATAGACACACACAAACACACCACACAGACACACACATATATACACATACACCCCACAGAAAAAACATATACATAGACATACACAGCACACACATACACCACACACAAAGACACACATACATAGATACACACACCACACAGAAACACACATACCATACACACACCACACACACACACACACACACACACACACACACACACACATATATATATATACATACACCACACAGAAAGAAAAACACACATTATAGACATACACACCACATACAAACACACACACACACCACATACACAGGATACCACACATACACAGAGACATACACACCATCCACATATACACCACACAAAGACACATACACATGCATACACACACACCACACACAGAGACACACCCGCAGTCTTCAATTTCTGTTGTAATGCACTTTGGCTTCCTCTTCCTACCTCTTGCTAGTATTCTAGAAACTGGTAGTTTACCTACTTCTTAAAACCTGGGTGTTTTCAGGCAGTACTGTGCTTCTTGGCAATGCTTTCCTTCATTTCAGGTAATGGCTTCTCGGAAGTCCCTTGCTTTTGCTGTGTTCCTATTTCTCATTGCAGCTTGAAACACATGAGATAACTAGGCAGCTCTTTGTTTTCCAACTCTACCTTACCATGAGGAGGGGTGTGAGTGCATCAGAGCCCCTCCTGTCACACCCCTCCCACAAGTGATCCTTTCTGCACCTTACATGCAAATGGAGACTTCAATTTTCTAAAAGAAAGGCTATCTCGAAAATGATGTCAGTGTGCTTTGACAGCATAAAATATTTGACACTTTCTATGCTACTTGGATTGGGCAAGCCATTTGCCTTTCCAGGGCACAGCTTAAATTCACAAGTGGATTTTACAAGCGGAAGCTTTTACTAAGTGATATTAGGCAGGTGCTTTCTACTGTAAATTCTTCTGTGACTTATCTCACTCAGCACCTGAGCTGCAGCGGTTGCTGATGGCCTTTTAGCAGCCATCCTTGGAACACATCACCCCATTCAATTTCTCAACAGCAGGCTACATCAGAGGCTGTCCCTCATAACTCACACGTGGTGAAAGATACTCATTAGAAGAAACTGACCATACACTAACAACTGTTTGTTGATCTGAGTCCAAGGGTTATTGACCAACTTAAATTTATTGCACTAGAACAAAGGAGGTTTAGAAAAAAACCTTCCAGAAGACTCTTAGCTTACTACGAGGTTAGAGTTCTGGTTTAAGGCATCTTTGACTAGATTTCTTTTTTTTCCCATGAAGAGATGGTTGTTATGGGACAATAATTTCCTTTTTCTAGTGTGGCATTTATTGATTGATGGGTTGTCGTTTTGGATCTTGGACCCAGGGACCTTTTTCTCTAAGCAAGTGCTCTACTATTGAGCAACATCAGCTCTATATTGAAGTACTCAAAAAGTGGGGCAAGGCAGGGAGAAAAATTAGGATTACAACCTGTGTACATTTTCCAGTAGCTACGTTATCTTCCACTACACTCTCACATTCCTTGAAGCTGCTCTTGCCTGTTTAGGTCAAAGCCATCATCACTCACACACCTTGTACAAATCCAGCCTCACATGAGCTGGAAGACAACATTCAAGAGCTACCAGGATTCTTTCTTTCCTGATCTTCAGTAACATCAATCAGATTCCAGGTACATCAATCAGATTCCAAGGAGGTTCTCACAGTGTGTCCAGGTTGAGTCTGTGCATTTGAAACTCTGAATTGCATGAATGCTAAAATTCTCCTTTTCCCTTTCTGCATTGGAGAAGTTGCAATCAAGAAGAAAGACCCTTTGTTGTTGTTAATGAACAAAAAGAAGAAAGAGGGACTTGGAACTTCTCTAAGCAAAGAAAAATAAACTGTTCAATGAATTAAAAGTTGTGCAAAGTGGAAGGGCTCTCAAATAAGTCCAGAGTTGGAACTTAACATTATATTTATTAGCTTTGTGACCCTAGTCCAGATATTTAACTTTCATAAATCTCAGTTTACACATCTATAAGATGAGGTTAAAAGAAGAGTGCTGGCTGGTTTTGTTTGTTTGTTTGTTTGTTTGTTTTTTATCAACTTGACACAAGCTAGTCAATGGAGAGGAGGGAGCCTCAAAAAAAATAATGTCTCCATAAGATCAGGCTGTAGACATTTTCTTAATTAGCGATTAATGAGGAGGGCCCCACTTATTGTGGGCAATGTACCCCTGGGCTAGTGGCCCTGGGTTCTAGAAGAAAGCAGCCTGAGTAAACCATGGGAAGCAAGCCAGCACTCCTCCATGGATCTGCATCAGCTCCTGCCTCCTGGTTCCTGCCCCGTTTTGAGTTCCTGCCCTAACTTCCTTTGAACAGGAAAAGTAAGCCAAATAAACTCCCCAAGTTGCTTTTTGGTCAAGTGTTTCATCTCAGCAATAGAAACCTTAAATAAAATAAGGTGTGACCATGTACTAGTTCTTCGTGATAGTGCATTAGCTTGTGCATACTAGGCATTCCTGAGAGGGACTGGCAGGCAGTGAGCACAGAAGGTTTGTGCTACATCACTATACTGCTTCAGCTAGCCTTTGCCTGAGTCTTCCTTGTGACCACAGTGCTCCAAAGATTTCCCCGTGATCTTGAGATAGACTAGATCTAAGTGGTCCACACAAGAATATGTAATTATGGATGAATAGGTGAAATGGGGAGATTAAGTCTACTGCTTCCCAAAAGAAAGCAGCAGAAGAAAATTGTAAGTATTTAAAAAACTAATGCATTTGTTTGCATATCTGACGTAATCATGCACTCATGTTCATGGACATGTGCACACATGTTCATGCAGTCCTTGATGACTTGCTGCTTTAGTTCTTAAGAGAGGGTCTCTCACTGAACTTGGTGCTCACTGACTCAGTGAGGTTGACTTGACAGTGAGGTGAGTTGGTTCCAGGGATCTGCCATGTCTGTCTGCAGCACAGGGACTACAGGTGTGCAGTAGTCATGCTTCTCCCACGGGTGTTCAGGGTCAGAATTCAGGTCTTCATGCTTGAGTGATAAGCAATTCCCTAAGTGATCTCTCCTGCCAACTATCTAAGCAACTGTGTAAATGAAACCCAAGGAGTCCCTCTTGCCACCCCTTTTGGTTTCTGGTCTGATTCCTACACAAGGAAAACTGGAAGTAGAAGAGTTTGGGAGATACACTAATTTTGGTTACGAACATGTTGGAGTGAGGTATATTTATGATCTGATTCATGTGGGTCTAAGCTTGGAACACACTTCTCAATACAGAAAAAATGAAGCTGTTGCTGTGGCTATTTGGAGAAAGATTTTCATTAAGACTCAAGAGGTTAAGAAGCAAAGAGGTGTCTCAGAGGCTAAGAACACTTGCTGCTTTTCCAGAGGACTGAACACTAGTTCCCAGAACCTATGCAAGGCAGCTCAGAACCACCTATAACTCCAGTTTCTGGAATTCAATGGTCTGCAAGTGTAACTACACATAGGGACACCACACATGTGTGAGCAAACAAAACCAAAAAACTGAAACTGTTAAAATTGAAGACAAAGAAAGCAGACAGCGAAAGTAGATTGGGAGTTTAGCTCAGTGGAAGCACCTGCCTAGCATGTAAAAGGCTCCAGGTTCAACCTCAAGCTCTGCAAACAAAACCATAAGAAGAACTGAAAGTCTAACAGTAAACCTTAAGAAAGTGCATGCTAATGAATGGGTGCTAAAGATGAGCTTGCAATACCAACTGATTCAGTAGAGAAAAGGGTCACAGGGACGAGAGAAGGCAGAGGGTGTGGTATCAAGGGCATCAGTGGAGAAAAAGAATGGTCAGTGATGCTCAATACTGCTAAAAAGGCAAAACAGGAACTGAAAAGCATCTCTTGATGTTCTACTCAAATGGAGGTCAGACCTTGTCCAAACCTGCGGCAACTAATGCAAGGTGTGGAAGACAAAAGCATGGTGGCTCTTGTTAGCCTGTCACCCCTAAACGCTTAGATGGAGACCTTAAGACCTTCCAGCAATGCTCCTCGATTTCTTGCCAACTTGAAGTTTCTTTTATAAACATGAGCATCTCAGACTTAGGTACACAAATCTCTTCTTTAGGTTCTCTCAGCACACTTTGAGCATGGCCCTTTTTATTTTCTCTGCCATCTAAGACCATGATCAACCTATGCCAATGATCAGGGGCTATTGGGTAAGAAGCATTGGAGAGATGAACAATCTTAAAAAAAAAAAAAAAAGGCTTAGTGAATTTTCCAAAAGAGCATGCATGAGAATACAAAGTAGTCTCATGAGTATGAGTGAGTATGGATGAGTATGGTATCTCTTGAATTCTGCCTAAGTCAACACAAACAGTTCTATTGATAATCTCATTCTCTTAACTGTTGCGCCATCTCTCGCCATCTCTTTTTTAAAAACATTTTTTATTACTATCATTTATTACCATTTATTCAATTTATATCCTGGCTGTGGCCCCCTCCCTTGTCTCCTCCTGGTCTTACTCTCCCTCCCTCTTCTCCCCCTATGCTCCTCCCCTAGTCCACTGATAGAGGAAGTACTCCTCCCCTTTTATTTGACTCTAGCTTATCAGGTCTCATCAGGACTGGATAATGTATTTATTTTTATTTTGTGTACATTGGTGTTTTGACTGCATGTATGTCTGAGGGTGTCAGATCCCGTGGAACAGGAGTTTTCATGTGGTTTCTGGGAATTGAACCTGGGTCCTCTGAAAGAGCAGCAAGAGCTCTTAAATGATCTCATTCTCAGTATGCTGGTAGCTGCTTTCAACCCATGAAAAGCCTGGCTGGACTCAAGATTTTGTGAATCCATCTCTGTACATCCACTACTCTCCCCGAGGAGCTGTCTCATAAGGTGAGACCTGTATATCCTGAAGGAGAAATTTCCTGAACATGCCTCCATTCTCTAGCATTTATGTTGAGATTATTTAATGCTTCAATCTCGTGGGGGAATGATTGGTTTTTGTCTTTGAGAAAAATTCAACTTTCTAGGTTAAATTATAGGACCCTGGACATCAACATACATTTCTTTTTTTGTTTGTTTCTTTGTCTGCCATATGGGGATAAAAATACCATCCTTGTTGCATTGTTGTGAGGATTAAATTACATAAATCCATTGTATCAAGTAGTCAATAATTATTAGCTTCTTTTTTCCTTTTCCCCTTCTTCTTTTACTTATCAGATTCCAATTATAAAAAGCAGAGCTGCCACACATGGTACTTAATGTTGCAGTGATGAATATTTAGGATGCCAGCCTCTCATTAAAGCACACAATTTTAGAATCATCTCCATCCACAGACACCTCTAGGTGCAGGTGAGAATTAGAACATATGGAGAGGATATCGAGGTTTATTCCAGCTTAAAAGTGTGTGTGTGTGTGTGTGTGTGTGTGTTTGTGTATGTGTGTTTGTGTGTGTGTGTGTGAGAGAGAGAGAGAGAGAATGCCCTGGCTTATAGCTCCATGTCTGCATGATACTTACTAGTGTACCCAGAACCTTAAAGATAGCTCAAGATACAAAGGTCCATGTGTTGGTGAGTTAAAGCAGCATATTAAAAACCCAGTTTACAAGCTCTTCAAGAATTAGGGCAAATAAGGTAAAGCATGGCACCTTTATTTCCTTGCTGGGTCTGTGGAGCAGAAAATGCTGTGAGAAACAAAACAGAAAGCCATATTTCCCCAAAAAACAAAAGTTAAAAAGCAGGTACAGGGCTGGAGAGGTGGCTCAGTGGTTGAGAGCACTAGCTGCTTTTGCAGAGGATGTAGGATTGGTTCCCAGCACCCACATAGCAGCTTGCAATCATCCTTAACTCCAGTTCCAAGATCTCTGAATACCTTTTCCCTCTGGGAAAGCATCACACACACATGATACATATACATGCACACAGGCAGACATAAAATAAAAACTACATCTTTTTAAAAAAATTCAAATAGAAAAAGACAGTATACTGAACTGTAAGAATTCAACCATGCTGAATTCAGCACTACAGAAACCATCCTTAATGGTGCTTTCCTGCAACCTTAGAACTGCAAACATGGAGGGATCATAAATCCAAGATCATCCTTGGTTACATTTGAACTTGAAGCCTGACTTGGCTACATGGTATCATGTCATAAAACAGTAACAAAACAACAAGAGAAAAAATGACAATGGCTTTTGACAGGATTCTTTCAAAAATACCTTTTCATGAGCAAGTCACAGTATATCTTAAATATGTAGGTTTTTGTCCCTCTACTTATGTGATTTTAGCAAAAATAAGATCGAAGGCTAATGTGTTACCAAAGGATCTTAAGATTCACTGTCCCCCTTTCTCACTGTCCTAAATAGAGAAAGGGAGGTAAGAATTATCTTAATTTTCCATCTACTGTTGACACTTTTATAAGAGTTTGTGGTAAGAGAAAGTAGATAGGTTCCAGACAATTTTTCTTTTTAAAAGAAAATATATGTTGAGGTCTTTGATCCACTTGGACTTTAGTTTTGTGCAGGGTGATAAGTATAGATCTATTTGCATTTTTCTACATGTAGATATCCAGTTAGACCAGCACAATTTGTTGAAGATGCAATATATTTTCCATTGTATGGTTTTGGCATCTTTGTCAAAGATCAGGTGTCCATAAGTGTGTGGGTTTATTTCTGGGTCCTCTGTTTGGTTCCATTGATCCTCCATTCTGTTTCTATGCCAGTACCATGCAGTTTTTATAACTATTGCTCTATAGCACAACTTGAGATCAGGGATGGAGATACCCTCAGAAGATCTTTTATTGTAGAGTATTGTTTTTACCAATTCTGGGTTTCTTGTTATTCCATATGAAGTTGAGAATTTTTCTTTCCAGGTCTGTAAAGAATTGTGTTGGTATTTTGATGGGAATTGCATTGAATCTGTAGATTGCTTTTGGTAAGTTGGCCATTTTTACTATGTGAATCCTGCCAAGCCATGAGCATGGGAGATCTTTCCATCCTTTGATATCTTCTTCTAATTCTTTCTTCAGAGACTTGAAATTTATTTCATATAAATCTTTGACTTGCTTGCTTAGGCAGTTCAGTGTCCAAGGGTTCCATAGTAATAGGAAGAGGGACTGCTTCTGACATGAACTGATTGGTCTTCTCTTTGATCACCTCCCCCTGAGGGGGCAGCAGCCTTACCAGGCCACAGAGGAAGACAATGCAGCCACTCTTGATGAGACCTAACAGACTAGGATCAGAAGGAAGAAAAAGAAACCCTCCCCTAACAGTGGACTTGGGGAGGGGAGTGTGTGGAGAAGGGGAAGGAAGCGAGGGGTTGGGAGGGGAGAAGGGAGGGAACTAGAGAGGGGATACAAAGTAAATAAAGTATAATTAAAAATAAAAAAATAAAGTAAAGGCATAAGACTTACTAAATAACTAGTAGTTGAAAATGCTTTTAAGCAGACAATAACATCTTTCCAGAAAACAATAGTTGAAAATTACAACATGTGTTATGGTTTAGAGAATAAATAGTATTCTGAAAAAAAAAGAAAACATAATTTTTTCCCTTTTGCTATTTTACTTTCTGCAAAGTGCTAAGCAAACAGGGCAAGAATCTCCTACAACTTGCTGATGAAATGAGGACTTACACCTTGGCAGTTTGCCTTAGAGGACCCCCTCCCTTCCTCTTCTCTCTCAGCTGTAACTGTTCTGTTTTTCATTTGCTTGGTGCATGCAGAAGACTTTGTTTGGATTAACAGGTCAATAACTCACACAGAAATCGAAAAATCACTGCGCAAGAAAAATGGCCAAATTTATCAAAATTGAATTTATTGGTGGCAAAAAAAATCCATTATTTGGGTTTGAGATGTCAGCCTGTAGTTCAAGTGTACAATAAAATAATAGCTTCAGAGATACACATACAAATGGACCCAACAGGACTGAAAAGAAAAAGGGGGAATGGGGAGAGAGAGCTAGTGAGCAGTGGGAGTAATTTTTGCCAGGCCAGAGAATCTGCTTAGCATCTGAGATCAAATATGATGGGGTGTATTCAGGATGGTATGCTTTATAAAAAGATGGAAATAATATTTAAAGTAGTATTAAAACATTTAATGAAATTTGCAGGCAAATAGTGGGATCTAGAAAAGATCATCCTGAATGAGGTATCCCAGAAGCAGAAAGACACATGGTATATACTCACTTATAAGTGGATACTAGACCTATAAGATAGGATAAAATTTAATGAATTTCTTCATTAAAATGCTCTAGCTTTTCACGGTATCCATTTCCCATTGACTTTTCTTTATCCACACATTAGATATGAATAGCACAGTATATAATACAGGAAGAGCTTACTTTCCAGTACTTCACAGGGCAACAGAACTCTAGTAATGCCTTCCATAGAAGGCAAAACAACAAATTCTTTACTATGCCTAAATTGTACTTATGTATTGGCTTATCCATCCATTAATTTATCTATCTATCCATTCATCCATCAATGCAACTCAAACTGAAAAACAAACAAACAAAAATAACAAAATCAACTGGATAGCCCAGAGTAAATCTTAAGAACAGGAGGAAGCCTGTCCTCTACGTACCCCATTTTGGGTCCAGTACCCCATCCCTGGAGGTCCTCAGCAGCCACTGGGGAAAGACAGGTGAGATCTTTACATGCCAGCCCTCTGCTTGTATCAGGCCACTGGGAAAACATAACAGAGGTGAGCTATGCCTGGCCCCTGCACCCTTCATTCACTGGACCTCACACCTACTTTCATTCCTAGGAGCCAGCGACCTCCAGGGACCACAAAGACAATTCCAGAGACAGGGAGATGGCTAAAGACCAGCACAATAACACAAGTAACAAGAGCCTGGGCAATATGTCAACACCAGAACACAAGTACCATTCTATAGCAAGCCCAGGATATCTTAACACAGTTAAGAAACAAGAACATGACCTGAAATCTGATCTCATAACCATATAGAGGCCTTTAAAGAAGAAATGAATTAATCCCTTAAAGAAATACAGGAGGACTATAGAATGGCAGAGAAACACTTAAAGAAATGCTCAACATCCTTAGTCATCAGGGAGATGCGAATTAAAACGACCCTGAGATTTCACCTTACACCCATCAGAATGGCTAAGATCAAAAACTCAAATGACAATACATGCTGGAGAGGATGTGGAAAAAGGGGAACCCTCCTCCACTGCTGGTGAGTATGTAAACTTGTTCAACCACATTGGAAATCAATATGGCACCTTCTCAGACAATTAGGAATAGTGCTTCCTCAAGATTGAGCTATATTACTCTGAGGCATATATCCAAAATATGCTCAAGTACACAACAAGGACATTCGTTCAGCCATGTTTGTAGTAGCTTTATTTGTAATAGCCAGAATCTGGAAACAACCCAGATGTCCCTTAACGAAGGAATGGATTCAGAAATTGTGGTACATTTACCCAATGGAATACTACTCAGCTATTACAAACAAGGAAATCATGAAATTTGCGGGCAAATAGTGGGATCTAGAAAAGATCATCCTGAGTGAGGTATCCCAGAAGCAGAAAGACACATGGTATATACTCACTTATAAGTGGACACTAGACCTATAAGATAGGATAAACATACTAAAATCTGTACACCTAAAGAAGCTAATCAAGAAGAAGGACTCTGGGTAAGATGCTCAATCCTCATTCACAAAGGATGGACATCAGAAGAGGGGGGAACACAGGGAACAGGACAAGAGCTTACCACAGAGGGCCTATGAAATACTCTACCCTGCACGGTATCAATGCAGATGCTGAGACTCATAGCCAAAGACCAGGCAGAGTGCAGGGAATCTTATGAAAGAATGGGGCAATAGAAAGACCTGGAGAGGACAGGAGCTCCACAAGAAGATCAACAGAACCAAATAATCTGGGCACAGGGGTCTTTTCTGAGACTGATACTCCAATCAAGGACCATTCATGGAACCCCTGCTCAGACGTAGTCCATGGCAGTCCGGTATCCCAGTGAGTTCCCTAGTAAGGGGAAGAGGGACCGTCTCTGACATGAAATCAGTGGCAGGTTCTTTGACCACACATCCCTGAGGGGGTATCTGCCTTGCCAGGCCACAGAGGAGGACAATGCAGCCAGTCCTGATGAGACCTGATAAGCTAGGGTCAGATGGAAGGGGAAGAGGACCTCCACTATCAGTGGACTTGGAGAGGGGCATGGGAGGAGATGAGGGAGGGAGGGTGGAATTGGGAGGGAATGAGGGATTCAAAGTGAATAAAGTATAATTAATATAAAAACATAAAAATTTAATTGAAAAAGAAATACAGGAAAACACAATTAAACAGGTAAAGGAAATGAATAAAACGGTCCAAGACCTGAAAATGGAAGTAGAAACAATAAAGAAGAAATCCTGGAGAAGAAAAACCTAGGCAAGGAAACAAGAATAATAGACATAAGCATTGAAAGTCAAAAAAATGTTAAAGCTAAAAAATTCATGACACAATACATCCAGGAAATCTGGGATACTATGAAAAGATCTAACCTAAGAATAATAGGAATAGAAGAAGATGAAGAGTCCCAGCTCCAAGAACCAGAAGATATTTGCAAGAAAATCATAGAAGAAAACTTCCCCAACCTAATGAAAACATACATAAAACTTACAGAACACCAATTAGACTGGACCAGAAAAAAAAAATCTCCCAGCACAGAATATTCAAAACACTAAATCTACAGAAAGAAAGAATATTAAAAGTTGCAATAGAAAAGGTAAAGTTACATATAAAAGCATACCTATCAAAATTACAGCAGACTTCTCACCAGACTCTAAGAGCCAGAAGGCTTGGACATATGTCTTGCAAACACTAAGAGACCATAGATATCAGCCCAGACTGCTTTACCCAGCAAAACTCTCAATCATCATAGATGGAGAAAACAAGGTATTCCAAAACAAAACCAAACTTAAACAATATCTATGCACAAATCCAACCCTACAGAAAATACTAGAAGAAAAACTCCATCCCAACTAAGGTTACCAGATCCAGGAAAACACAGGAGATAAATTATTCCACACTAGCAAAAGAAAAAGAAGGAAAGCACACAAAAACACACTCACACTAACACCCCCAATATCAGAATAACAGTAATTAACAGCCCTTGGTCATCAATATCTCTCAACACCAGTGGTCTCAATTCATCAATAAAAAGACACAGGTTAGCAGAATGGTTGCAAAAACAGGATCCTTCATTTTGCTACATACAAGAAACACACCTCAGCAACAAAGATAAATATTACCTCAGAGTAAGAGTAAAGGTCTGGCAGAAGGTTTTCCAAGCAAATGGATGCAAGAAGCAATCTGGAGTGGCCATTCTATTATCTAATAAAATAGACTTTCAACCTAAATTAATCAAAAGAAATGGGAAAGGACACTTCATACTCATCAAAAGAAAAATCCACGAAGATGACATCTCAAGTCTGCACATATATGCCCCAAATGCAAGGGCACCCACATTCATAAAAGAAACATTACTAAAGCTTCAATCACACACGAAACCCCACAGGTTAATAGTAGGTCACTTCTCTCACCAGTGGACAGATCATCTACACAGAAACTAAACTTAGAAATAACTGATGTTGAGGGGGGCCAAGATGGCAGCGCTAGGAGAACACTGCTTCTGAGAAGCAGTACATTTTCTGTAAAGCGACCAAGAGACTGAACTCTGGGCCCTAAGACAACAGTGATAGTGTTTCCCAGGTGAGAGGAAACCTCCCACGGCATGGGAATCAGGTGGGTCCATACTCAGGACACACAGCCAGAACCCGGAAGAGATCCCGGTCGCACAGGCACTGGGTTGCTGGACCAGAGCCACATGCCTGCATGTCCCGATCACTTTCCCAGGCTGATCGGGGGGCACAAAAACACCAGAGACTGGGAGTCCCGGTTGTGAGAAAAACCCACGGGGAAGGAAAGTAGAGGGACTGGCCGCGGTTCACCCAGTCTTTCCCTGGAAAAAGTCTCGCAGACCAGCGGGTCCCAGCCG
The DNA here is from genome assembly GCF_907164565.1 of Psammomys obesus. NCBI lineage: Eukaryota > Metazoa > Chordata > Mammalia > Rodentia > Muridae > Psammomys > Psammomys obesus. The sequence goes on along the minus strand of NW_026596089.1, from coordinate 2,038,353 downwards.
CCATCACTGAACTGGGCTCAAACCTCCAGCACAGAGAGGAGCTGCTCTCAGGCACAGACGAAGCTGTGCACCCTAGTGCAACAGACACTGGGAGTTCCTGTCAGGAGAGGGGCCCATAGGGAAGGAAGGAAACAGTTCTGACTTGGGTCACCCAGGCTTTGCCTGGGGAAGGTCTTGCAGACAGACCAGCAGGTACGAGCCGCCATCACTGATCTGGACCTAAGCCGGAAGCACAGAGAGCAGTTGGGCGACCAGCTCCCGCAGACTAGCAGGCGGGTGCGAGCGCCGCCATCTCAGAGACCTGCTTTGTACCAACTATTCCTCACAGACAGAACTGTGTACCCCAGGACACCAGAGACTTGGAGTCACTATAGGGAGAAACCCTCACAGGGAAGGAAGCAAAGGGGATTGGACTTAGGCCACCCAGAAAAGGTCCCACAGACTGGCCCAACCCAGGGACCTGCTGTGCACCAGATAGCTTGCTGTTACCAGGAGAGCAGAACTCACCCTTCACAGATTACTGCTTGGGTACTGGGGCACAGAGCCCCAACCTCAGACCTACAAAAGACCGGGATCCCTGAGATCAACCCCCAGATAGTGCTCCAAGGGGCAACCAGTTATCCCTAACAAAACCGACCAAACCACGGGACACACAGGTTACAGCAGCAGATCACTAACTTCATAGCAAGAAACAGGCCAGCTGTCTTCAGGACTTCTCCTGGTGAGAGGAGAGCCCTCTCGACTAACAAGGACCATAGTTACCACTCAGATCTCTATGCCTGAGGTGAGCTATAGCAACTTTTGAAAAACACCGGCCATCCAGTGACTATACCCAAAAAGCTGAGAAGGCGTCCTTCAGGAAAAACCATCTTTCTGCCAAAGGGATTCTCTCCACCACAGGATTCCAGGAACCACCAGAAACTAACTCAAAACACCTAAGATAGCCCAATGGGTAGAAGCCAGAGTAAAAGTTCAACCAACAAAAGCCAGAGCAATATGGCATCTCCAGAACCCAGTTATCCAGGTGCAAGTAGCCCTAGACACCCCAGCATAATTGAAATTCAAGATGACCTAACATCTATGATCATGAAGAGGGTAACAGAGGAAACAAATAAAATATGTAAAGACCTAGAGGAAGATAAACTCAAACAGATTATGGTCATCCATAAAGAAACAGAGGAAGTTGCAGCCAAACAGTTTGTGGCCTTTAGAGAGGAATTGCTTAAATCACTGAATGAAATAAAAGAAACAGAGGATTGTTCAAACAAACAGCTGAAAGAATTGATGGAAAAACAGGAAAATACAGTCAGACAGGTGAAGGAAATCAACAAAACGGCTCAAGATCTGACGATAGAATTGGAAAAATTTAAGAAAACACAAATGGAGAAAATTGTGGAGAGAAAGAACTTAGGGAAGAAAACAGGAACTACAGAGGTTAGCACAACCAATAGACTACAAGAGATGGAAGAAAGAATCTCACATGTGGAAGATACAATGGAAGAAATAGGTGTATCTGTCAAAGAAAATGTTAAATCTAAAAAATTCCTGACACAGACCATCCAAGAAATTCAAGACAACATAAAAAGACAAAACCTAAGAATAATAAGGAATAGAGGAAAAAGAATATTCACTGCTACAAGGCCCAGAAAATATTTTCAACAAAATCATTGAAGATTTCCCCAACTTAAAGGAGAGACCAATAAGAATTCAAGAGTCCTACAGAACACCCAATAAATTAGACGAGAGAAAAAAAATCCTCCCGCCCATAATAATCAAAACAGTAAGTATTCAGAACAAAGAAAAAAAAATACTAAAAGCTGCAAGGGAAAAAGGCCAAGTAACAAATAATGGCAAACCCATTAGAATCAAACCTGACTTTTCAACAGAGACTATGAAAGCCAGAAGGGCCTGGACGGATATCATGCAGATCCAAAGAGAGCACAGATGTCAGCCCAGGCTACTTACTATACCCCACAAAACTCTCAGTCCTCATAGATGGAGAAAACAAGATTTTCAATGACAAAAACAAATTTTAACAATACCTACACACAAATCCAGTGTTATAGAAGACACTAGAAGGGAAAATACAACCCAAGAAAACTAGCTACTTTCAAGAAAACACAGGAAATAATTAACCTCACTACAGTAAAAGAAAAAGCAAACAAGCACACAACCTTATGACTGCAGCCAACATCAAAATCAAAGGACCTAACAGCCACTGGTCATTAATCTCTGTCAACATCAATGGACTCACCTCTCCAATAAAAAGACACAGACTAAGAGAATGGATGCGTAAACAAAACCCAGCAATCTGTTGCATACAAGAAACACACCTAAGTCACAAACATAGACATTACCTGAGGGTTGGAAGATGGCATTCCAAGCAAATGGACCCAAGAAGCAACCAGGAGTAGCCATTCTAATATCTGATAAAATAGACTTTCAACCAAAATTAATCAAAAGAGATGAGGAAGGACACTTCATACTCACCAAGGGAAAATTCCACCAGGAAGACATCACAATCCTGAACATCTATGCCCTAAATACAAGGGTACCCACATTTATAAAAGAAACATTGATAAAACTTAAACCACATATAGATCCCCACACATTAATAGTGGGAGACTTCAAAACCCCACTCTCAACAAAGGACAGGTCAACAAAACAGAAATTAAGCAAAGAAACAAAATCTCTGACAGAGGTCATGAAGCAAATGGACCTAACAGATATTTACAGAACCTTATACCCAAACACAAAAGAATTTACTTCTTCTCAGCACCTCATGGAACCTTCTCCAAAATAGACCACATAGTTGGTCACAAAGCAAGCCTTCAAAAGATACAAGAAGATTGAAATAATCCCTTGTATTCTGTCTGATCACCATGGAATAAAGCTGGACCTCAACAATAATAGAAATAGCAAAAAGCCTACACACACATGGAAACTGAACAACTTGCTACTAAATGACAGCTGGGTCAGGGAAGAAATAAAGAAAGAAATTAAAGTCTTCCTAGAACTCAATGAAAATGAAGACACAACATGTCCAAACTTGTGGGACACAATGAAGGCAATGCTAAGAGGAAAGTTCATAGCACTAAGTGCCTTCAAGAAGAAATTCGAGATACCACATTCAAGCAACTTAATGGCTCACTTAAAAACCCTAGAAAAAGAAGAAGCAGACACACCAAAGAGGAGTAGATGGCTGGAAATAATCAAACTCAGGGCTGAAACCAATCAATTAGAAACAAATAAAACAATTCAAAGAATCAATGAAACCAAGACCTGGTTCTTTGAGAAAATCAACAAGATCGACAAACCCTTAGCCAAGCTAACTAAAAGGCAGAGAGACACCACCCAAATCAACAAAATCAGAAATGAAAAGGGGGACATAACTACAGACACTGAGGAAATCCAAACAATCATTAGGACTTACTTCAAAAGTCTATACTCAACAAAATTTGAAAACCTAAATGAAATGGACAATTTTCTTGATCGATTTGACTTACCAAAGCTGAATCAGGACCAGGTAAATCAATTAAATAGTCCTATATCCCCCAAAGAAATAGAAGCAGTCATCAAAAGTCTCCCATCCAAAAAAAGCCCAGGACCAGATGGCTTCAGCGCAGAATTCTATCAGACCTTCAAAGAAGAGCTAACTCCAATTCTCTTCAAACTATTCCACAAAATAGAAACAGAAGGAACATTACCAAACTCATTCTATGAAGCCACAATCACCTTGGTACCTAAACCTCACAAAGACTCAACAAAGAAAGAGAATTTCAGGCCAATCTCCCTTATGAACATTGATGCAAAAATACTTAACAAAATACTTGCAAACCGAATCCAAGAACACATCAAAGATATTATCCACTATGACCAAGTAAGCTTCATCCCAGGTATGCAGGGGTGGTTCAATATACGGAAATCCATCAATGTGATCCACCATATTAAAAAACTGAAAGAAAAAAACCACATGAGAATCTCCGTAGATGCTGAAAAAGCATTTGACAAAATGCACCATCCATTCATGTTTAAAGTACTGGAGAGATCAGGGATACAAGGCACATATCTAAACATAGTAAAGGTGATATACAACAAGCCTATAGCCAACATCAAACTGAACGGAGAGAAACTGAAAGCAATCCCACTGAAATCAGGGACAAGACAAGGCTGCCCACTGTCTCCATATCTCTTCAACATAGTGCTGGAAGTCCTTGCTAGAGCAATAAGACAGTTGAAGGAGATCAAGGGGATACAGATGGGAAAGGAAGAAGTCAAATTATCACTATTTGCAGATGATATGATAGTATACATGAGTGACCCCCAAAACTCTATCAGGGAACTCCTACAGCTGATAAACACCTTCAGCAAAGTCGCTGGATACAAAATTAACTCAAAAAAATCAGTAGCACTCCTGTATACAAAAGACAAAAGGGCTGAGAAAGAAATTAGAGAAACAACACCCTTCACAATAGCCACAAATGACATAAAGTACCTTGGTGTAACCCTAACCAAGCAAGTCAAAGACTTGTATGAAAAAAAATTTCAAGTCTCTGAAGAAAGAATTAGAGGAAGATATGAGAAGATGGAAAGATCTCCCATGCTCATGGCTTGGTAGGATTAACTTGGTAAAAATGGCCATTTTACCAAAAGCAATCTACAGATTCAATGCAATTCCCATCAAAATGCCAACACAATTTTTAACAGACTTGGAAAGAAAAATTCTCAACTTCATGTGTAATGACAAGAAACCGAGAATTGCTAAAACAATCCTCTACAATAAAAGATCTTCTGGAGGTATCTCCATTCCTGATCTCAAGCTGTCCTATAGAGCAACAGTTATAAAAACTGCATGGTACTGGCATAGAAACAGATTGGTGGAACAATGGAACCGAACAGAGGATCCAAAAATAAACCCACACACTTATGGACACCTGATCTTTGACAAAGATGCCAAAACCATACAATGGAAAAAAATATTGCATCTTCAACAAATTGTGCTGGTCTAACTGGATATCTACATGTAGAAAAATGCAAATAGATCCATATTTATCACCCTGCACAAAACTAAAGTTCAAGTGGATCAAAGACCTCAACATAAAACCAGATACTCTAAATCTGTTAGAAGAAAAAGTGGGGAAGACCCTAGGACTCATTGGTACAGGAGAAAACTTCCTGAACAGAACACTAACAGCACAGGCTCTAAGAGCAACAATCAATAAATGGGACGTCATGAAACTGAAAAGCTTCTGTAAATCAAAGGACACCGTTATCAAAACAAAATGACTGCCTAGAGATTGGGAAAGAATCTTCACTAACCCTTTATCTGACAGAGGACTAATATTCAGTATATATAAAGAACTAAAGAAGCTGAAAAGCAGCAAACCAAGTAATCCAATTTAAAAATGGAGAACAGAGCCTGCCCTTGAGATCCTGTTAGAAATAGTCCTTGTTTTGTCCTCCCCCCCCCACCAGGGGAGGAACAGTTCTGTTAGGCCACAGAGGAGGACTTTGCAGCCAGCCTTGAAGATACCTGATAAAACAGGGTCAAATGAAAGGGGAGGAGGTCCTCCCCTATCAGTGTACTTGGAAAGGGGCAGGGAGGAGACCAGGGAGGGAGTTGGGGAGGGGGAGGGAATGAGGGAGCGGGATACAGCTAGGACACAGAGTTAACAAATTGTAACTAAAAATAAAAATAAAATAAAATAAAATAAAATAAAATAAAATAAAATAAAATAATGGAGAACAGAGCTAAACAGAGAACTCTCTGCAGAGGAATATCGAATGGCAGAGAAACAGTTAAAGACATGTTCAATGTCATTAACCATTAGGGAAATGCAAATCAAAACTACCCTGAGATTTCACCTTACACCCATCAGAATGGCCAAGATGAAAAACTCAAGTGACAACACATGCTGGAGACGTTGTGGAGAAAGGGGAACCCTCCTCCATTGCTGGTGGGAATGTAAACTTGTACAACCACTCTGGAAATTAATCTGGCGTTTTGTCAGACAACTAGGAATAGCGCTTCCTCAAGATCCAGCCATACCACTCCTAGGCATATATCCAAAAGAGGCTCAAGTACACAATAAGGACATTTGCACAATAAGGATATTTCCAGCCAGAACCTGGAAACAGCCCAGATGCCACTCAACTGAAGAATGGATGCAGAAATTGTGGTACATCTACACAATGGAGTATTACTCAGCAATGAAAAATAAGGAAAACATGAAATTTGCAGGTAAATGGTGGGACCTAGAAAGGATCATCCTGAGTGAGTTGTCCCAGAAGCAGAAAGACACACACGGTATATACTCACTCATATAGACATATAACATAGGATAAACCTACTAAAACCTGTACATCTAAACTAATTAAGAGAGAGGACCCTGACTAAAACACTCAATCCCCATCCCAAAAGGCAAAGAGGATAGACATCAGAAGAAAAAAAAAACCAGGAAACAACCTATGAAGCTCCCACAGAGGGCCTCTGAAAGGCTCTGTCCTGCAGACTATCAAAGCAGACACTGAGACTTATGGCCAACTATTGGGCAGAGTGCATGGAATCTTATGTAATAAGTGGGAAATAGTAATATCTGGAGAGGACAGGAACCCCACAAGGAGAGCAACAGAGCCGGAAAATTTGAACACTCTGAACTTCCCATACTCATACTCCAACCAAGGACAATTCACGGAGATAACCTAGAACCCCTGCACAGATGTAGCACATGACAGTTCAGTGTCTAAGTGGGTTACATAGTAATGGGAAGAGGGACTGCCTCTGACACAATCTGATTGGCCTGCTCTTTGATAACCTCCCCCTGAGGGGGGGAGCAGCTTTACCAGACCACAGAAGATGACAATGCAGCCACTCTTGATGAGATCTGATAGACTAAGATAGAAGGAAGGAGTAGAGGACCTCCCCTATCAGTGGACTTGGGGAGGGGCATGTGTGAAGAAGGGGGAGGGAGGGTGGGACTTGGAGGAGAGGAGGGAGGAGCTTATGGGGGGATACAAAGTGAATAAAGTATAATTAATAAAAAATAAAGTAATAATAATAATAATAATGAATAACTGATGTTATCAATCAATGGGACCTAATAGATATCTAAAGAAAATTCCAAAATTCCATCCAAACACAAAAGAATATACCTTTTTTCCTCAGCATCTCATGGAACTTTCTCTAAAATGGACCACATACTCGGCCATAAAGCAAGCCTCAGCAAATAAAAGAAAATTGATATAACACCTTGTATTCTATATGACCTCCATCGATTAAAGCTGGACTTCAGCAGCAGTATAAAGAACAGAATGACTACAAATTCATGGAACCTGAATAACTCTCTACTTAATGACCACTGGGTTGGGGAGGAAATAAAGAAATTAAAGACTTCCTAAAATTCAGTGAAAATGAAGGCATCACATGGGACACAATGAAAGCAGTGCTAAGAGCAAAGTTCATAGCACTAAGTACCTTTATAAGGAAAGTGGAGGGAGCTCGTACTAGCAACTTAACAGCTCACCTGAAAGTTCTAGAACAAAAAGAAGCAAACACACCCAGGAAATAATCAAACTCAAAGCTGAAATCAATAAAGTAGAAACAAAGGAGACAATACAAAGAATCAACAAAACCAAGAGCTGGTTCTTTGCAAAAATTTACAACATAGACAAACTAAAAGCAGAGAAAGAGTATCCAAATTAACAAAATTAGAAATAAAAGGGAGACATAACAACAGAGTGAGGAAATTCAAATAATCATTAGGTCTTACTTCAAAAGCCCATAGGCCACAAAACTGGAAAATTTAAATAAAATGGATGATTTTCATGATAGACAGCACTTACCAAAGTTAATTCAAGATCAAGTAAACAATTTAAATAGATCTATAACCCTAAAGAAATAGAAGCCATTAAAAGTCTCTCAACCAAAAAGAGCCCAGGGTCAGACAGTTTCAGTGCAGAATTCTACCAGTCTTTCAAAGAAGAGCTAATACCAATACTTATCAAAGTATTACACCCAACAGAAACAGAATGAACACTGCCAAAGTTATTCTATGAGGCAACAGTTACCCTGATACCTAAACCACACAAAGACCCCACAAAGACCCCACAAAGAAAGAGAATTTCAGACCAATTTTCCTCATGAAGATTGATGCAAAAAAACTCAATAAAATACTTGCAAACTGAATCCAGGAACACATCAAAAATTTCATACACCATGATCAAGTAAGCTTACTCCCAGGAATGCAGGGATGGTTCAACATGTGAAATTCCATCAATGTAATCCACCATATAAACAAACTGAAAAAAAACCCCACATGATCATCTCATTAGATGCTGAAAAGGCCTTTGACAAAATCCAACACCCTTTCATGTTTAAAGTCTTGGAGAGCTCAAAGATACAAGTTGCACATCTAAACACAAAAAAGTCAATATACAGCAAGCCAATAGAAATCGCCATGTTAAATGAGAAGAAATTTAAGGCAATCTCACTGAAATCAGGGACAAGAAAAGGCTGCCCACTCTATTAGCAGATGATATTGTAGTATTAAATACGAGATTCCCCAAGTCTACCAGGGAACTTCTACAGCTTATAAACACCTTCACTGAAGTGGATAGATATAAAACCAACAACAACAACAACAAAAACACAATCAAACAAAAAAATCACAAAAACCAGTCAGTAGCCCTCCTGTATACAAGTGATAAATGCACTGAGAAAGAAATTTGGGAAACACCGTTGACAACAAACATAAATATATAAAGTATCTTGGTATAACTCTACCCAAGCAAGTGAAATACCTGTATGACAAGAACTTCAAGTCTCTGAAGAAGATATCAGAAGATGGAAAGATCTCCCCTGCTCATGGATAGGTAGGATTAACATAGTGAAAATGACCATCTTACTGAAGGCAAGCTACCAATTCAATGCAATTCCCACCAAAATACCAAGAGAATTATTCATAGACCTTGAAAGAATTATTTATAGACCTTAACTTCATATGAAAAAACAAAACAAAACAAAAAAAACCCAGAATAGCTAAAAAGCAAAACAAAACAAAACAAACCAAAAATAACCCGAGAATATGTAAAAAACCTGTACAATAAAAGAACTTCTGTAGATATCTCCATCCCTGACATCAAGCTGTACTATACACCAATAGTAATAAAAACTGCATAGTATTGGCAAAAAAGACCCCAAAAACAAACAAACAAAAAAAACCACACACACACACACAAAAAAAAACCAAAAACCAAAAACAAACAAACAAACAAACAAACAAAACACCACACTGGTGGATCAACAGAATCAAATTGAAGGCCCAGAAATAAATCTATACATCTATAGACACCTGATTTTTGACAAAGAAGGCAAAAACCATACAATAAAAAAATAATAGCATCTTCAACAAATGGTGCTGGCCTAACTACATGTCTACGTGTAGAAAAATGCATATAGATCCATATTTATCCCCCTGCACAAAACTCAAGTCCAAGTGTATCAAAAGCTTCAACATAAAAATCATTAAATCTATTAAAAGAGAAAATGGAGAAGAGCCTTGAACTCACTGACACAGGAGACAACTTCCTGAACAGAGCACTAACTGCTCAGGGTCTAAGATCAACAATTAATAAATGGGATATCTTGAAACTGAAAATCTTCTGTAAGGCAAAGATCAAAGATCAAATTCAACAGAACAAAACATCAGCCTACGGACTGTGAAAAGATCTTCACCAACCCTACATCTGACAAAGGACTAATATAAACATATATAAAGAACTCAAGAAATTAATACCAACAAACCAAATAATCAAAGTAAAAAATGGGGACAGATATAAGCAGAGAATTCTCAACAGAGGAATCTCAAATGGCTGAGAAGCACTTACAGAAATGTCCAATGGCATTAATCATGAGGCAAATGCAAATCAAAATGACTCTATGATTCCATCTCTTTTTTCTTTTTTAATATTATTTTACTTTTTTTATACAATTTATTTATTTTATATACCAATGGTAGCAATCTTACACCTGTCAGAATGGCTAAGATCAAAAACTCAAGTGACAACACTGGAGAAGATGTGGAGAAATGGGAACACTCCTCTATTGCTATTGAGAGTGAAAACTTGTACAATGACTTTGGAAATCAATCTGGAGGTTTCTCAGAAAATTGGAAATATCTCTACCTCAAGATCCAGCTATTCACTCCTAGCCATATACCCAAAAGATGCTTCACTATACAACAAGGACATTTGTTCTACTATGTTCAAAGCATCTTTACTTTTAATAGCCAGGATCAGGAGATAACCCAGATGTCCCTCAACTGAAGAATGGATAAAGAAACTGGAATACTACTCAGCTATTAAAAACAAGGAAATCACGTATACTAGCGTATAATCTGTGAATAGTGATACTTTGACTTTTTTCCAATGTGTATCCCCTTAATCTCCTTTAGTTGTCTTATTGCTCTAGCTAGGACTTCAAGTACTATGTTGAAGAGATACAGACAGTGGGCAGTTTTGCCTTGTCCCTGATTTCAGTGGGATCGATTTAAGTTTCTCTCTGTTTAGTTTGATGTTGGCTAAAGGCTTGCTGTATATTGTCTTTACTATGTTTAGGTATGTGCCTTCTATCCCTGCTCTCTCCCAAACTTTAAATATGAATGAGTATTGGATTTTGTCAAATGCTTTCTTGGCATGTTAGGATATGTCATGTGTGTTTTTTCCCCCTTCTGTTTGTTTATGTGGTGGATTACATTGATGGTTTTCAGTATATTGAACCACCCCTGCATGCCTGAGATGAAGCCTACTTTCATGGTGGATGATATTTTATGGGTTGAATTCAGTTTGTGAGTATTTTATTGAGTATTTTTGTGTCAATGAGAGATAGGTCTGAAATTCTCCTTTTTTGTTGGGTCCTTTGTGTAGTGTAAGTATCAAGGTTACTGTGGCCTCATAGAAAGTGTTTGGTAATGTTCCTTCTGTTTCTATTTTGTGGCATAGTTTGAAGAGTATTGGCATCAGCTCTTCTTTGAAGGTCTGGTAGAATTCTGCGCTGAAACCATCAGGCCCTGTTTTTTTGTTTGTTTGTTTGTTTGTTTTTTGGCAGAGAGACTTTTAAAGACTGCTTCTATTTTCTTGGGAGATATAGGACTGTTTAATCTATTTACCTGATCTTGGCTTAGCTTTGGTAAATGAAATCTATCAAGAAAATCGTTCATTTCATTTAGATTTTTGAATTTTGTGGCATATAGGCTTTTGAAGTAAGACCTAATGATTCTTTCAATATCCTCATTGTCTGTCATTTCTGATTTTGCTGATTTAGATATTTTCTCTCTGCCTTTTGGTTAATTTGTCTAAGAGTTTGTCTATCTTGTTTATTTTTTCAAAGAATCAGTTCTTGGCTTCGTTGATTCTTTGAATTGTTCTATTTGTTTCTAATTTATTGATTTCAGCTTTGAGTTTGATTATTTTCAATAGTCTACCCCTAATGGGTGTGTCTGCTTCTCCCCCCCCCCAGGGCTTTCAGGTGTGCCATTAAGTTGCTTGTATCAGATGCTTCAAACTTCTTTCTGAAGGCACTTAGTGCTATGAACTTTCCTCTTAGCACTGCTGTCAGTGTGTCCCATAAACTTGGGTAACTTGGGCCTTCATTTTCATTGAATTTTAGGAAATCTCTAATTTCTTTTTTTTATTTTTTCCCTGATCCAGTTGTTATTGAGTGGAGAGTTGTTTAGTTTCCACGCATGTATAGACTTTTTGTTATTTCTGTTGATGTTGAGGTCTAGTTTTAGGCCATGGCGGTCTGATAGGATACAAGGGATTATTTCAGTCTTCTTGTATCTATTGAGGTTTTCTTTGTGTCCGACTATATGGTCATTTTTGGAGAAGGTTTTGTGGGGTGCTGAGAAGAGTGCATGCTATTTTGAGTTTGGGTGAAAGGTTCTATAGACATCTGTTAGGTCCATTTGATTTAGGACCTCTCTAAGTGCCATTATTTCACTATTTAGTTTCTGTTGTGGTGATCTGTCCCTTCTGAGTGAGGACTGAGCATCTTCCCTAAGATTTTCCTTCTTGTTTAGTTTCTTTAGGACTACAGATTTTAGTATGTTTATAGTATATTATATGTCTAATAACCACTTATGAGTGAGTATATACCATGTGTGTCCTTCTGTTTCTGGGTTACCTCACTCAGGATGATTTTTTTTCTAGTTCCTACCATATGCCTGCAAATTTCATGATTTCCTTGTTTTTTAATTGCTGAATAGTATTCCATTGTGTAAATGTACCACAATTTCTGAATCCATTCCTCCGTTCAGGGACATCTAGGTTGTTTCCATATTCTGGCTATTACAAATACCACTGCTATGAACATGGTTGAACAAATGTCCTTGTATAGTTGAACATCTTTGGATATATACCTAAGAGTGGTATAGCTGGATCTTGAGGTGGTACTGTTCCTAATTTTCTGAGAAAGCACCAAACTGATTTCCAAAGTATTATACAAAGTTACATTCCCACCAGCAAAGGAGGACAGTTCCCCTTCCAGATCCTCTCCAGCATGTTTTGTCACTTGGGTTTTTTATTTTAGCTATTCTGACCAGTGTAAGGTGAAATCTCAGGGTCACTTTGATTTGTATCTCCCTGATGACTAAGGACATTGAAGAGACCTGATAAACTAGGGTCAGATAGAAGGGGAGAAGGTCTTCCCCTATCAGGGGACTAGGGAAAGGGTACGAGGAGAAGAGGGATGATGGGTAGGACTGGCAGGAGACAAGAGAGGGGACTGCAGTGGGGATACAAAATGAATAAATTGTAATAAATAAAGATATAAATAAAATTAAATTAAGAATTTACAGATAGTTAGAAAAGATCCCTTGAATTATATATTCAAACAGATATTGATAATGACTTCCTCTGTTGAAATATTTAGATTTTTACTCCAATACTGAGGGACTCCATAGACTATCTATACATTATTCACCAACAAGAGCCCATGTTTACATATTTTTATCTGGGAACATCTGTCCATTTGCATTGTATGAAATGACAAAGAGTTAATGACAATATTATCACTATGTGACAATACTGAAGATCCATTTTTAAAAGAATGTGGCACAAGATCTCAACTTGCAATTTAGAAAACATACTCTCACAAGAAAATTCTAGAATAAATAAATATTGGGAAAAGTAGTTTGGGTAGCATTATATGTAGTAGAACTTAAATGCCTATGTGTTACATTATTTTATGTTTAGACTGGTTCTCACTAAGACTAGGAAAAAGGAAGTGAGGTTTAGTCGGGGGAGACAAAAGAAAGTAATGGAGGGTGAATATGGCAAACATTTGATGTACATAAATAAAAACAGCATTGTGAAATCCACTGTTTTACACAACAAGTGCAAATCAATGCCTGTGTGAGTTTCCTAGGGCTGAGCTGTGTCTGAATGCTGAAATATGATTGCCACTGTAACAATATCAAAAGCTGGGTTTATCCTATATTACATGTCTATATGAGTGAGTATATACTGTGAACATCTTTCTGCTTCTGGGATAGCTCAGTCAGGATGATCTTTTCCAGATCCCACCATTTACCTGCAAATTTCATGATTTCCTTGTTTTTATTGCTGAGTAATATAGTAGTAGTAGTAGTAGAAGAAGAAGAAGTCATCTATCTTTTAAAGACTAAAGCAAGGCTAGCTAGCTCATTTCCTCTTCTGATCTCCGAATAAATACATATAATTTGTCAAAGTCCCTATGTAACAATTTTAGAAATAATTTGATAACTTTAAGGATCATTACCATGAGTTATCACATGGGACACTTGGTTTGCCTGATATTTGGATATCTGGAATCAATTCACACAGTTTATTTCCTTTTTGGGTCTTTGTCTTTATCCAGTGGTCAATATGTACTAATTCTACACCTCTTTTATATTTTTAATTTATTTTTATCATGTTCATGTTAATAAATACAATTAAATGAATAAATTCCTCAAAACAAAAAGAGCTGGGGCTCTTAGGGAGTGATTAGGTCAAAAGGACTCTGCCTGCCATCCAAAATGACTCATACTGTTTCCTCTGGGGTGAGTGAATTATCCTGGACTCTCTTATAAGAAATGAGTTTGGACACTGTCTTCTCCACCTTGCCCATGTTCCCCTGGTTTTCCTCTATGCCAGGGTGCCACACCTAGCCCTAGTCGAGTAGTGGTACTGTGCTCTTGGATGTTCCAGACTTCAGAACTGTGAGCCTTATAAACTGTTTTTGTGGATAAACCACTCAGGAGTTGCCAGAAGATGAATTAGTATAGGCTGCTATAGAGATGATCACAGTTGAGAAGTTTTTTTTTTTCTTTTTTTAATTCTTTATTAATTATACTTTATTCACTTTGTATCCCCCCTGTGGTTCCCTCCCTCCTCCCGTCCCAATCCCTCCCTTCCTCCCCCCTCTGCATGCATGCCCCTCCCCAAGTCCACTGATAGGGGAGGTCTTCCTCTCCTTCCTTCTGATCCTAGTCAAAATCCTAGGTCTCATCAGGAGTGGCTGCCTTGTCTTCTTCTGTGGCCTGGTAAGGCTACTTCCCCCTCAGGGGGAGGTAATTAAAGAGCAGGCCAATCAGTTCATGTCAGAGACAGTCCCTGTTCCTATCACAATGGAACCCACTTGGATGCTGAGCTGCTATGGGACATGGAGCACAGGGGCAGAGTTGGAGTCTGTGATCCATCGGGGCAGAGTTGGAAATCTATGGATCACAGGGGCAGAGTTGGAGTCCATGGACCACAGTGGCAGAGGTAGAGTTGCCACTAGAAGGCAAGATTGCCAGCATACTCCAGAGCAGAGAATAAAAATAAAAATAAAAATAAAAATTAAAAAAAAAACCTGAGGTAGCAATCCCACAGTACTGCCTTGTCTGATTTCTGCCTTCCAGAAATACAGCAGAATACATGTTCACAGTTGAGAAGTTTAAACTTTTTCCTGAGATTCCCTGTACTCTGCCCAAAGTTTGGCTGAGTTTCATCCTCTGCTTTGATACGTCGATTGGAAGAGTCTTTCTCTCTTGATCAACACCGAATGGAGGCAAAAGCAATAATTGGCCCAAGCCAGTCTTCGGCACATAGGCAGTGCTTTATGGAGACCTGTTTATTGTACTATAAATTCACTGGAGGGCATGGTTATGGGTCATGCCTGGTGACCTCAATTACATTCTTACTTTAAATATATGACATACAAAGAGCATTAACAAAGGCAGAGCTGAAGCAGGAAACAGAAGAGGGTGGCAAAAAGCAAATGTGATAAAATAAGGGCCGCTCTGAAAGCTACACAGTCGAGAAGTGCTCAGTGACAGCGCCAAAAACAGGAGTCCAGAGAGAAAGAAGAGATGGAAGAGCTGAGCTCGGAATTGCAAGCACCTTGGGTCCAGTGTTGGCCTTAACAATTACCAACCTCACTTCTCTGTAAGCCTGGCTATGAGGCTGCCTACCAGGTTGCATGATTTCTCTTGCTTTTCTACTTACTATGTCTATACTAACATTAAAACCTATGCTTATTTCTTTCTCACAACCTAGAAGAATATCATACCCCTCACTGGTCCATAAATACTGACTGATTATACCACTGTGACAGTATATTGAGGAAATAGCTTCCAGACATCTTTTCATCGCTAGAGAAGCTGATGTGCACTAAGCAAAGAACAAGAACACTTGGAAGAAACTTAGGGGTGCTTTGCAGACATGGTCATTAACACCCAGTGTGAAAACACTGTTAAAAAAACGTTACAGGTTGATAAAAACTCAAATTACTTTGTGGCACACTTACTGTAATTTTTAACATGTTCACATGATTTAATTACATGTTCTTTCCTTTTTAAGTAACAGAAGAGGCTCTTTTATATACCCAAATTAAACACAAGTGGCAGTTGGCTTCCTGAAAGAGGGGAACTGCCTTACACATTGGGAGCTTGTATTAAAGAATAGTTTGTTCTTCTTCCCATCTTCTGGCAAGTTTAAGTTTTAAGATAGTGGTATTATTCCTGATCTACTATCTTTGTGATAGTCTCCATGCTTCTGAATATCCATGGAACCTTTTAAAAAATCTAGTTGCATGTGACTTTGTTTGGGGGATTCTGATTAAGGGCTCCAACCAACTGGTGTTGTGAGAAGAAGTAGAGGGTAACATCCATCCATCCATCCATCCATCCATCCATCCATCCATCCATCCATCCATC